>NW_009211485.1:0-212 GCF_000690835.1 Fulmarus glacialis | reverse complement strand
ACTCACACACACACACAGAGGGGTTTTTGGGGAGGGGGGGAACGTCTCAGTGTCGTCTCTTAAGTAGATCTGATCGCTCCTTCTGTGAGCAGATACTGTAACTGCGAGGAGCAACCAGCGAGTATCAATGAGATGGAACTGAGCGAATTTGAGAAGCGGCACGGCAACTGACAACTCACCATTTTCTTGTTTGCAAGAAATGTTTCGTTGTC
>NW_009211484.1:0-22607 GCF_000690835.1 Fulmarus glacialis | reverse complement strand
TCATCCACGAGGCGGGTCACCTGGTCACATGATGTGAACTTGAGAATGGCGTGAACTCCAGGTCACAAGAAGCAAAAGTTATTCTCATTTTACAGAACAACTTTCCCATGATTACAAAAGCACTCAGAATTAAAGTCCTTATTTTCTCCCACATACCACTGCTGCTCCTTGGCTGCAGGCTGTACCATCTCCACATTCTCACTGTCTCAAAGCCTTTGCTTCATTTTTGGTGAGCCTCTTCTTCACAACGTCCCTGCCAAGAACATAAAGACTAATACATCCAATCTGCAGGCAAGGAGATTGAACAACTTGCTAAAAGATGCACACAATGTTCATAGCAGAAAAAGGTATGGAGTTTAGGTACCTAGATCGCTAGACTATAGCCCAATCCATTGAGCTCACCATTGAGTTCATCTTCCTCTTAACTGCAGCTGAGTTCACAGCAGCTCTGTGAGCACCACTGTGCCTGCCAGGAGATACTTCGGTGGGCACAGACACTCTCCCGTAACCTTCCCTGAACCCCTGCAAGAGGGTGGCACCTTACAGCAGAATTCCTGGGCAAAACACCGTCTAACTTACAGAGATGGATGCATATACCTCTGGGATATCTGAACCAAGTTAAGATTATCAGCCCTTCTTGCCCATTATCAGACTTGAACACAATCTGTTTGATTTTTCACCAAGGACTGATAACGCCAAGATATTACAAGAGAGAGATTTCACGGCAGTGTTTCTTCCAAGGCTGTGCACAACATTATACTAGCTTGACTAACCCACTTTCAAGTCATTGCCCCAGTCAGACCCAGGATACAGGTAAGCCTACACGAACAAGTTGACCTGAAGCCTCACGAGGGCATACTGCTGCCATGGGCCTGCCACTCCACCCTTCAGCTCCCTGTGAGGCAGGGCAACAGCATTGCTTTGGGCTTCCTCCATTCTGAATTTCTGAGCATTTCTAGAGTAGTGAAAAGCCTCTTTGGGGGCTTTTTTTTTTTTTAAAACACGAGAACATAGCTGAGGAGGCACATGGTTAATTAATAGTTATCTAGTAGTGCATACGGTGTAGAACTCTCTATACGCACATTTGATGAAACTGTTATTATAGACCAGAAAAGGCTTCTTGTTGCAAGAAGCTCTCAATGTAGGTAAAGGAGTCCTAACGTAAAATCACATCTATATAAATGCATTAGTCGACTCTCACTCCTGTTTTATTCAGCAGACACAAAGACTACAGCACTTGTACAGCTGCCCCTTACCTATTCTTCTGATCTATGTACATTTGTACCTCAAAAATGAGAATTTATCTGAAGCTTACAGTTAGTTAGTCACCAGTTTATAAAGCTTTTCATCCAACTAAATAAGAGGAATAGCACCCCATAACTCAGGTGACCAGGCGGAAAAAAAAAACAGAGACAGTGTTTGATTTATAGCAAATCCAACAGCTGCAGTTTTTTAGACAAATGAGTCCCAGCACGATTACAAATAATGAATGAAGGCACAAATACTACAATTTGTGAAACATTTTGAAGAGGAGGGGAAAAAGAAAAAAAAAAAGGAGGCTAAATTAATTAAAAATAGTGCAGCCAGCCTTAGATTTAAAATGTAAACATCCATGTAGTCACTAAAGCAGCAGAATTTCCTTTTCTTACACCTTTCATAAAACTCAGCACCCAAGTTTTGCTTATCATTTAACATATTCCACATAGGTTTCTTCATCAGGAAGACTGTTGCTACTTATTTTGTCAGCGCATTTGAGATAATCCAGAAGTTGCTTTACTCTGAGAAATTTAAAAAAAATAAAATCGCAACATCATTACTTCATCTATTTACTGTGAAACCCAAAGGAAATATTTCAAATGTATCATTTATTGAGGCAAAAATGAAAAAAAAAAGCACATTATGTTTTTGAAATCAATTTTCAGCTCTTTTCTCAGATGGATTCATCAAAGACATATCAAGGGGCTTTGGGGGGAGTTATAGGACTTTTTGCTTTTATACTATTAAAAGTCAATTTTCTCTGTGTTTGCAATTGATTTAACGTAGCCTTTAGGATTTTTGATGCACAATTTTAACTCTGTGGAGAAAGCATGGCCATTTAAATAATCTAAATAGGACTAATATGTTTCCTTAGTCTTAGCTGCTTTTTTATTGTTCATAAGAATTCAAATAAAATGTGCAAAATGTGCAAAAATATTTTCTCAGTCTTTATGGCACTGGATGTTATCTGTAATTCATGGCAAAGGTAGCTAGACTGACTCCAAACGGCAGTCTAGCGTTCATGGTCAGCATGAGACATTTTGGTTGAAGAAACCATATAGTAAGCCCCAGGAAAAAAAAAGTTTCCTCCTGATCTCCAAGTTAAAGGCTGGCTGAGGGCTCAGGTCTCCTTCTCAGCTTGGTGTTTGTTTCAGTTGTTCACAGCTAACACTGTGAATAGCTCCATTTTCTGCACCCAAGTCCTTTAGAAATCCTGCTAAAGTTTCGAAAGGAGTCACAAGTGACATTGCCTGGCAATGAGGTCCACTCCACTTGCCGCTGCAAGTACTTACTGAGTTAAAAAGGGCAGGTATTGAACTGAACCATCTCTCCATCTCACTGACTGTCCCCTTGTTTTTGAGTGAACAAAAAGGGGATCTCTGAATAGGAGCTGAAGACTTCACTCCAAAAGGTATTAAAGATGTGATACAGAGGTACTATCCGATATAATTTCAGGTGAAAGTACTCTGAAAGAATGGTAAAATCATTAAGATTTCAGTGCATGTATCCTTTTTTCCCTAGCAGAAGAATCCAGATACTTCAAGCTCTTTAAGAAAAGAGACAGTGAAAGGTGAATGACAAAAGCTTGAGCAAAGGGTCAGTGGCAGGTTCCTGGGAATGATTCCTCTTTGAAATCCAGGCAGCAGGGGATGCAAGGTGTCAAAGACTGTGCAATCACCTCTCCTGAGTATCTAAACACCAATGGGTCTGATCAGTCAAGAACATGAGGTGAGGAACCAGGAGAGGTCACTAAGCAGGAACTACAAAGTGAATCACGCTGCTTTACACAGAAGGCAAAAAAATCCCCAAAACACGCAGACTACAGAAACTGCTGGTGAAGGAGATGGGGAAAACAAAGAATTAGTAAAACACCTAGGAGGGAGGGTAAAGAAATAAAAATGGCAACAAAGAAGATCTAAACACTTTTGCCAAGTCTGTGGGAGCTCACTGACTTTAGAGAATGGCTTCTCACAGAAGCTGTTTCCCCTGATGCCACAGAGTCATGGGGGTAAGTAGTAAGGGATAGGTCATGGGTCACCATCTGGACCTGAAAAAGAAGAAAATGGCACAGAAAATGCCAGTTACAAAATATGCAAGTGTCTTTTCAAAGAAGTGGGGAGGACAGGTGGGAGACACCTCACTAAAACACAGGGCGTGTGATCACCCAGGGGCAGGCATGGTTTCACCCGGGCGAGGAGCCCTGCCTCACTGGGAGTGATGTGTTCGGACTTAAAGTACTTCATTGACCAAGAGCACTGCAAAAAGCATCACCCCTGCCAGTTCCTTGGTATCTGCCCAAGACACACTGGGAGAAGGGAAAGCGTGCCCGTGTTTCAGCAACCTCGATGCAAATGCCAGCCCACCTCACACCTTAGCTCCACACTTTCATTGGTTTAAAGGACCACATTGCTCTATTCACTGGCGATGTGGAGGCATGCTTTACACCCTGTCTACGTTGTCTGCTACCTGCACAGTGCCATCCGACAAACATCTGTACCTGGCAGATGCGGGGGTGCGCACCATTAAGTATCACCATTAGGTCCACCAGAGCACTGTGTTTCCAGGAACAGGTTTCATAGATGGCAGACGCACTGGTATAATGCCATCACATGGTGAAGGTAGGGAAAACAGGGTGAAGGCTCCCCAGGGACACGGCCACATCCCTACCATATGTTTCAGGATGTCCCCACACTGGGATGGACAGGGCTTATGGGGAAGAGAGGCTACAGGTCCCTTCCCTGCCCCAGGCCAGGCTACAGCCCCTCACACTTTGCTTTTCTTCATGAGGAATAGGCAGAGAGCAGTAATTTAAAACATGCATAAAAAGAATTGTTTTTCCAGTAGATTGTCATACCTGTGGTCAGGGGGCATTTAGGAAAGCAATATATGCATATGTGCATGAGTACATGCACTCCAGTCTTCTAGGGACTGAGAATTACATTTCCAGAATTAAAATGGAAAAATGCGACTCCATTTAATGATGGTCACAGGTTTTGCTCTACATTCCTAGATAAATCTGGGTAACCGCAAGACGTCTTCACTTGTATTCTTAAAGGCTGTATTTATCATGATCTGTGGAAGTTCAGAAACAGATCACCATACAACAAGATGGATACTTACCTCTGGATTGCTCTTACCTTACCAAGTTTCAGCAAATGCACTGATGTGTAAAAGTACCTAGTGGCTAATTGGATGTTTATCAACACAGTATTTAGGCAGTACTGTTGTTTTTTCCCAGTTACAAGTTGCACATTTGTTTCACAGTGTTTCCACTGCTTGTATGACTGCTAAAACTATATATTCGGGATAATGAGGTTTCTAGTGGTTTTGAAATGTTATTTAAATGCTGATTTCAGAAGTACTGTTCGTAACCTCTGCTAGGTCTGCAGAGAAAGCACAATTTCCAAGAGGTTTATATCAGCGTAAATCTATGGAGCTTTGTTGAAGCATTGCATTCAGAGCAAAAATTTGCCACTCATTTGACTAGATACCCACAAACCACTGACCTAGCTAAAAAGCAACCTGCAACACAATAAACTGACAGGCACAGGAAAGTATCTCAGTTAAATGCGAACCCTAAGCCCCTTTAAGGTTCTTTTTCTCTCGTTCCCCATCATTGCCCTTTGAGTCTGAAGGAAATTTTCCACGCCCAGTTTGGTTTCAACCCAACTCAAAAGCACTTCTGCAAATGGAGTTTGCTATTCAGTAAGCCTGCTCCTGCATGGTGTGGGGGAGGAATGGATGAATCTTTGCTTCTGGTTTTCTAAAAAGCCAGGGTCTGTACGTGGCTGGGCTGCTAGATGACATCATGTAAATCATTCCATCTTTATCTGCTTCAGATTCCCACCTGCTTGGAAATCAACTGACCAAACCGCTTTGAAATTCTCTAGTCAAAATCCTTGAAACAGTTGGGTCTTATTTTTATAAGAAGAAACATAGCCCTGTGCATATGCAATGAGGCCAGAGCAAGGAGTAGAGCAGCAGGTCCTACCCTGGCTCTGACACTGCCTTCCTCTGTGGCTCAACTCACCTCTCTTTGCCTTCATTTCCTATGCCTGGTGTGGTATTCGTTGTGTGTTTGGTATTTAGCCCTGATGCACCTCCTACCAGAATACTGTGCTAAATCTTGCTGTCTACCATGAAAGAAAGACTCTGAATCACAGAATCACGGAAGGGTTGAGGTCGGAAGGGACCTCTGGAGGTCATGTGGTCCAACCCCTCTGCTCAAGCAAGGCCACCTAGAGCCAGTCGCCCAGGACCACGTTCAGACGGGTTCTGAATATCTCTGGGCAACCTGTGCCAGTGTTCAGTCACCCTCATAGGAAAAAAGTGTTTCCTGATGTTCAGAGGGAACCTCCTGTGCTTCACTTTGTGCCCATCACCTCTGGTCTTGTCACTGGGCACCACTGAGAAGAGCCTGGCTCCGTCCTCTTTGCACCCTCCCTTCAGGTATTTGTACACATTGATGAGTTCCCCCCGAGCCTTCTCTTCTCCAGACTGAACAGTCCCAGCTCTCTCGGCCTTTCCTCATAGGAGAGGTGCTCCAGCACCTTAATCATTTTTGTGGCTCTTTGCTGGATTTTCTCCAGTAGCACCATCTTTCTCGTGTACTGGGGAGCCCAGAACTGGATTAACATCTATGAATAACTGAGAAAAAAGTCATAATAATTATAAAAGACAAAATAACTTCCCTTAGAGTTAGAGACTTCAGGAGTCTACTGGTTTGTTTACCAAGGAGAAAGTTAAGGGTGAAGCTTGATCACAATTTTTAGGGACCAAGATAAGGAACACAACATTATTAAAGTGCTTGTCAATTCATCAGACAAAAGTGTAACAAGACCAAATGACCCAATTTGAACTGGGACAGAAGAGAAAAGAAGTGCAGTGCAATTATTTGTTTAACAATGGCAGCAATTAGCGGCTGGAAAATGTACTAAATGTTCTGGTTGATTTTCTGTAGCTGGTGATTAAATCAAGATCAGATTTTTTGTCTTCTTTGAAGTCTTGTTCCAGTTCATATAAAAAGTCCTAAGGCCTGTGTCATGCAGTAAGTCAGACAAAATGATCACAACGATCCCTTCTGGCTCTATCATCTATTCTTTTATATGAGATGACATTCATTGTTCTGATGATTAGGCAATTAACATTGCAAAATACCAGAAAATTCCTAAAATTCAGCTGAATGCCTTGAGTTAGTCTTTGCCTCAATCTCAGAACAAAACTCTGAACACAAAATCACCACTGTAGCTGTCTCTAAAACAAGTCAGAAACAAGGCAAAGAAGAATTTGCTAGCTTAAATGACAGTTTGTTGTATCCAGCCTATCTCACTTGTGTGATAATCAGCAGTAGTATCTGTATGCCAAACACAGGCTGATAAAATCTCTATATTGCTGACCATGATCAAGTGTGGCAGCCAGATTTGATTATAAGAAACTGAAGCATCTCTAAAGGAAAAGTGTTACAGAGTTCTTTATCCTAGCACAACTGTTCAGAGTAAAGAGGTTTGCATTTACCTTGGAGAGGATTCCTTTTAAAAAAAGTTCTTTGAATATAGCTAGGAGCTGGAATAAATTGACTAGCGGAGGTCAAGTTGCTGCAGCAATGATGTGTTTGGCTTCTAGAGACAGTCTAGCAGATGTACCAAGCAAGAGCAACTTTTCTGAAATAGCCTTGATAATAGGTTTCTGAGGGAGACGTCCCCTTGAAAGCAAAGTGTTCTGATGCCATTTACCAAGGTATGCCACGAAAAGACAGGAAGGCATTAGAAAAGAAAATACAACATATGTTAATCATCTGCAATTCAATCGCTTTTCTGTATAGCTAGGAAATGAATAACTTTGTGTAATGCTAAGCACAAGGTTGTGACTCTTTGTAGACAGTCCTTGAACTGAAACAATAAAGAAAGCAGCATGCTGTTTGTCATTCTATTGCAGCCCTCGTGAGAGCCAAAATAAGCTTTAAGAAAGTTCATGCCTAATTTTCAGACTTGGCTGCTATCAAGAGATCAAGGAGCCTGAAGAATTTCCCTACTCATCCTTAGTACCTTCATATTATTTACCAGACCAGACCAAATGTCCAGCCCAGATCCAGAACCATAGCACTGTGGGAAGGTTTGGATGGCATATGACTGTGGATGGAGACCTGCTCATCAAGAATGTGCCACCTCCTAAGCTGACACCAAAATAAGCAGTTTCAGAAAGGACATGGAGTGTAATATTCCCAAAGCCATGGGCAATCCCATATATAAAGCCTGTGTCTTTCCCACTATAGTATGATAGAAGGAAGTGGGAGCCAAACATTTATTCCTGTTTGCAACCCATCTCTGTTTACATTCGCAGCTGATATAGATATGCTCCCGTGGCTTCTCAGGAACCGTGGCCTCTGGAGGTCTCACAAGCTAGTCAGAAGGACACCATGTAAACCCATGAACAGATTTTTTTTGTTTAATTTGGTGCATATCACCACTCACTGGGGGTAGTGGGACTGGTATAAACAACCACTGCCAAGGACAGCTCTCACTTCACTTAGAAATGGTTTCTCTATTCCTCCTGGCACCCCGGTTTAGAAACCATCTCTTTACATTGCTTCCAGTTACACACCCAGAGGCACGGGACAGCAGTAAGCTCATTGCTCCCCCTAGCCAGTTTCTAGAGCCCCTGTTCTTCATTTCTTCAGTGAAAACCCAGATCTAGACTGAAGCTTTTGGAAGATTACATAGTCTCTAAATACATCAAGATAAGAAGTGCCTCAGCAAGACCAGCTCATCCCTGCCTCAGCCAAGGCTGGATATCTAAGTCTCTTTGAAATGACAGGCATCATTTTAGCTCATTTGCTACAGCCGAATGACTTAAAAAATTATATGACAGGGTGAGAAAAGATCCTGGAATTAAAATTTAAACTGTGTTTGTTTATAAGCTGAGCAAATAGCAGTATTACTTGTTATGTCCCAAAAACCCTGCTAATCAGCACACAGACAGCTATATCTAAGTCATTTCTCCTCACACACACCATCAGCTCTTCTCTCTCCTGCTCTTGGCATCACCTGTTTTGCCTGCTCCATTATAACTGCCGGAAATTTTTGAAAAGGAAAGCTTGAAAAAGGCTGAAATAAAAAAAAAAGTTTCACAAATATACCGTCCTCAGTGAATAAAAGAAAGTCAAGAAGTGGGGGAAGCTCACGTGCACACACTGCTAAAAATGTAAATAGAAGATGTTCTTAGTTTGGCAGAAATCCCGTTAGTGAGTCTGCATACAAATGCAGGAGTTTTAGACCAGCCTGGTGTGGGTGTGCACACATACGTATCAGCTGAAAAAAATCAGCTGTGCCTCCCTGTGGTCCCAAAGCAGAGCTGGACCTCGGTGCTCGGGCACCATGCAACCCTCCCCAGCAGGGAGCCCGTGCAGCAGAAGAGAGCCCAGAATTGTCCTGACAAATGGGAGGAGTGCTCCAAAAGGGAGAAGGATACAGTAGGGACAAACACACAAAGCACGACACGTAGGCAGGAACACATCGGCTGGGGAGGAGCTGCTGGGTGGCAGTTCGGCAGCGCGTGGGCTGGGGCTCATGCCGCTCACAAGCAGAGGACGGGTCCATGATGTCTGGCTGGCACGAGAAAGGTGTACATCATACAAATATGTATATAAGCACAGTGACATAATTTTTCTCTTCTTCAGCTTATGTCAGACTCCTGTATGCATTGCTGTGAACCGCTGTCCTGAAGGCAAATACAGACCAACTGGCCACAACACAGGAGAGCACAAGTGGCCTAGAAAACATGTCCTCCGACGGCAGGTTGCAAGCTGAGTGAAGTGGGGCTATTTTCCCAGAGGAACACAACACTTGGAGGTAGAGGAAAGAGGGGTGACAGCAGTCTTTAACTTCATGAAGGTGGCAAAGAGAAAGGGAACTATCCGTTCTCTGTATCCACAGGAGATCAGACAAGAGGAAACCGTTTTAAATCATGCAAGGAGAACAGCCAGATACACAACTGGAAAACTCTGAGCGGAAGTCTGTAAGACAAACACCCCTGAAGTACATGGCATCCTGGGGTTAGCTACAGTATAGTTCAACAATTACAACATTCGGAAAGCACAGACAACGTAAAACACACATAGCATATACAAATAGAGTATAGGTATATGATATGTATGTAAAGCATCAACTGATGTCTGAAAAAGGCACTTAGCCTAAAGTCTCAATTGCAGCATTATTTTTGCAAGGACCAAAGGTCAAATTTATAAGGTACAAAGGGCATTGAGCTGAACTTAGTTCATTTTCAGGGGGAATTGGATGCAAAACTCTTTTCACTTAAAATCTCACATCCTTTCCCCCTCTGATTTTCCTTTTCCCCTCTCATAGGTTTTGTCTATGAATGGTGAAAGTGTAGAGACAGTACCTAAAATAATCTGAGGTGCACACACTCCTACTAGATATAGGTAAATGAGGGTGCCCAGACAGTACATTTGCAGAAAGCCTGTCACACACTAGGCAATAGTTGCGTCAAACCAAGACCTTCTCTCCATTTCTGTGTGGAGTGCTGGCTCACACCCAGTTCAGACAGAGTAGCTGAAAGTCATTTCTCTCTGATGTTGTTTAAAAGCCTAAATGCAATGAAATACTAGTCTGAGTCCATTTCCCAGTGAGCAAGAGTGTCAAAAAGCCACCATCAGAGCTGGATCTAATTGGCAGTCCCAGTAGGGAAGCAAGGAAATAGATAGACAGGGAGATGCAATACCCTGCCTCCTGTGGTACTTGTTACAAAACTTTCAGCAGCAGTGGCTCCAACTTTTGGGGCACTGAATTTCATTTGCTTCCCACCCACATCAAAACACCACACACTCTAATATGGTTAACCAGACACTTCACTGAGATGTTCTGCCTCTTTCTCCCCCTGGCTTTTGCTGCCAGTGAAGTGTTGCCACTGTATGAAAAGTCACACCATGGATCTATATTCTTGACTGATTATATGCAACTTCAAATGCTTGACCCCATGCCAGACTCATGGCCATTCTGGCCTCAAGTCTGCCATGCAAGTCTGCATTTCAATATATTTATCCTTTTCACTATATTCAGAAGCATATGACTCAATTGAGCACAGAGTTATAGGGTCAAACATCATCAATTCTGCAGCTGAAGGCTTACCTCCCCACAACTCACTCCCAAGTCACTCCCCATTACAGTGAAACAAACACAAAATCAAACGCAAAGCCCTGGAAGATTGGCTTGATAACATGCCCATAAAATCAAATTATTCAGCCTAACCAGGCTTGCTCAGGAGCTTTGTGTGGATTTTTGGCACACACAACACTGAAGAACTCATCTCAAGCTAGTCCAAAAGGCATAGGTAAGCATTGCCGTAGGTAGTCCTGTAGTCAAGTTGCCAACCTAGGAAACCTGGTTTTGGATAACTGCTACACCACAGACTTCCTCTGGGAAAATGGGCAGGTCCCACTGGTTGCAAGGAGGTAAGCATCTCACTTTTCTCCCTTTCTTTCCAGGCTTCGCTTTGCAGAATTACCCCATTCCAGGCACTTTAGAGGGCAAATCCGTTTAAAAAAGGTGCTAGATACAAAACTGATGAAGGAGGATGATTAGGTACCACTAGCAGCTAAAGAAAACCTTACTTTATTTCCAGTGGTTGTCTACAGCTCTCCATGAATGTACACTGCCCTGTATATCTGTGCTAAAACAAGTAGTGCATATTTCCCTTCAAGAGCTTACAGGAAGAAATAGCTTATTTTACAGCATCCATTGTTAGAAGGTTTCTGGAGCCTTCCCAGTAGTAATAACAAAAAAAAAAAATCACAACAGGCTCATTTTCCTCACTAATTTTCCTCCCAAGGCATTCAGAAGTATTCTTCTGCTGGTATGCGCAGTTGGGTTTATTTCCTCATCCCCCTTTCTTCTTCCTTTTCCCTGTCCTCTTTACTTATTTCCTCACCTCCTTTATAATTTTGTCCTCCTTTTCTGTAATTCATTGTGGTCTACAGGGAAACTAAGTCAAAGCAGCAAATTTTATGTTTCAACCTGAGCACAAGAAGATTGGTCGCTCTCATCTCCTCTGAAAATGAGTATGAAAACTTTGATCTTGCTGCCAAAACTGCCCTGTATATGAAAAGAAGCATACAGCAAAACAGAAGCAAGAATTGGCAAAGAGCAAATAATAGAGGGTCACTGACAACAGGTTGCTTCTGGGCCCTGACACGGGCTCTCCCACCATCCAGAGCTGGGAGACGACAACACATTTGGTACAGACAAAGTTTAGGCTCTGCAGCAGCGTTTGGCCAAAGAAAAACCCCAAACTTTCTACACTGTCAAACATACCCCTTTACACGTCCTTTCCTTGCAAAAAGAGATACACTGCACTCACAAGACCGTCGCTGGCAAGGGAAAGGGTGGCAAACTCGTCCAAGAACATGCTTCGGGAGGTTTGCCCAGGAAGGGTCTGGGTGGCCATTTTAGACACCCTTCTTGTTAAAGGAAATGTCAAACCTCCCATAGGAGAGGGGAAACAATGGCAGGTCGCTTTATAGGCAAGCACCAGGCCAAACACAGGAAGGTGCCTGGACAGGGAAAAGACTAGACAAATGGTTCCTGGACAAGCCATTAATAGAAATGCATCCTCAAAACCTGGTCAGATAGTTTCAAGTAAACACATTTATAGTACGGACTGTTTGTACAGACAATTAACAAAGGCTTTCTGTAAATTCAGTTCTCTTACTAACCTATATAATAACATCAACACTCCGCACCATACATTAAGTTCTGCACAAAAAGGGGGAAATAATATAGGCTGCCAGCAGATTCCTCTCTGATTCCTCCTCGGTTTTTGTAGTACAGTATTAGGAAATAATGTCCTTTTTTGCCATGTAAAGGAATTCTCATTTTGCTTTTCTAGTTCCTTGTCATTACTGTGGAGAGGACAGCTTTGCATGACAGCAATGACTGGTGATGTGCAATACAGCAGCTGGTTCTAAAAATTTGATTTCTCTGTTTACATCCCTGGCTTTAAAGTCCCATAGCAACTGAAAAAATAATAAAATCCCCAACTAAATTACCGTACTGAAAACTTCCACATAATCCTATTTATGCAGAAAAGCTTTTCTTACAGCATTTCGCAAAGTTTCTTCCCAGTTGCTAGTACTTTAATAAAATACCTTTATTATCACGGAGTGCGCTGGGAATTAGACCTGGAACTTCTCTAACTGCAGGTTAGCAGGGTGCAATAAATACGCCAGTAAGAACCTTTGCAGTTCAGGTCTTTTTACTATTTCTTTCCCTTTCAAAATGTTTTGGTTAATTTCAAGTCTTGCACCTGCTTCGATTATCCATTTTACTGATTATATTTTCTTTACCCCAGCTAGAGCGGAGGCCTGCTTTGCTTTACGCTCCTCAGTGACACCACTTCCATCAAGAATGCTTTAAGAGATGAGCACTTTCCTTGGCAGCAAAGAAGCAAACCATGACGTGTTTCACACAGAACGCTGCCTTGAAAATAAATAAATAAAAGAACTCACCTCATATTTTATCTGGCATCTTCTGAGTCTCATCAGAGGAAATTAAAAAAGAAATTGGCTTCTTGAGAGGATAGATCAGACACCTTAAGGAACAGCTGCAATTTGTGCTACTGAGAAATGAAAATTGAAAAGCAGACTAAAGTGGGTATTGGGTGATTTATAAACCACCTTTCTCCATTCTTTCTGAGTGTCAGTACATTCAGTAGATCATCGATATCACCGTCTTTAACGTATGATTTTCAGAACGAAATTAAAGAGGCAACTCCCTGTCCCGCTTCCTTCCCACCTCACCCAGAGCACAAGGGTGTTCAAAGGACCTCGCAGCCCCTGCTTGCACGGCTCGAGGCGCGGTTCCTGCAAGCACCCTCTGCAAATCTTGTAGCCCTGATAGAGTGCAACGGGCACCAACTGCTGTAGCTATTAGTGCTGTTTGTGCCAAACCCTTGAGAGCCGGTTGTTCGTGAGCTTGTCCAAACACAGGAGGCTTGTTGGTGAGCAACAATATTAAATGTTACTCCTAGACATTCTGTTGTTCTAGTAATCTAACCCCTTGGAAACTATATCAAGATCTATAAAGCCATTCAGCTCTTAATCATAGCAGATATGAATCACTGTGTCAGTTAAGACTAGGTGCATAAATCGCTGGCAATGTGGATTTATGACACCGGGATGTAATTCACCAGTATCAGCCCTTAAATTTCATTAGAAATATGGGATTTGAGAAGAACTGACTTACATAACTGGTTGTGATTCGAGTTGTGACCTTAACAAAAAAGTTGGGGACCAAGGCTCACAATCTGCTGGTGTGCTTAAGTAACAGTTTCACGTTCACCCTGCTCAAATTAATTGCTTCTTTAATCTGCAAACACTGACACACATGCGCAGCTGTGCACGCTAATAGGGAGGATGGCAGCCGAGGCTCTATCAAGTTTCATTATATCCTGCATGCTTAATTGTCTTCATCACTGGAAACCATCATTTTATTTAACGGTTTAAATATGGCAGAAATGCCATAATCACATTTAACTATTAGAGACATTTATAAGCAAACAGAAATGGTTTTAAGAGGAACACATATAACATAGCTGCATGGAATTGGTTGCCTGGTGCAGGTAGAAGATTCTTCTACCATCCCCTGTGTCTGTAGCCAAAGCAGGGTCAGGGTCCATGATAAAAATTTTTTTGATTCATTCAGCTTAGCCTGGTGACACTGGCATGCTGGGTCAAGTGCACTGTAGCTGACTGTAATTGCAGATATTAATGAAGCTTTGAAAGGGATTCAAAAATGACTTTGAATGTCCATGCTGGCTAGAAACTCATTTTGTTCTCATATAAACATGCCAGATCATCCAAAAAATAATTCAGCGACTTGGGTCAAAACGCACAGATAACACTTGAGCTCTTTTACGGTTTATACCCATGCCAGGCTTCTCTCCTTGGCTCATTATCTTGTTCTACTCCTCTCAATTGACGGGGGAGCCTACCAAATATCAGAGCACTGCATTCACATGCTGATGCTGCCACGCTTTCTATTACAAAACTCAGTTTGCGGAAGCACGCTACAGCCGGAGTGGTGGGGGGAAACAACTACTCCCCACTGAAGCCTTGAAAGTGAGGTCCCAGCCTTGGAGACGTGTCAGATTTGGATACCCTCCCCTAATAATAACCCTCTTAAGTGGATGGATTTTGCCTGTCAGAGACCTGCAGGGCATTAAAGCACAGGTGCCTTCGCCTTCCCCCCGGGCACCCCTCCGCTCTGCTCCTGCCGATGTCTTTGCTCTGATCACTGGACTCAGTGATCCCACGGCTCCCAACCATCTGCCCAAGTCCCCTTTCAAGGTGCTCCATTTATGCATAAAACAGGTAAAACCGACACAAACAGACCATCCTGACAGCAGGTGTTGAGGGGCCTGGGCTAAACCGCAGCTCCCTGGGGCCGCCCCATGGGCTTACAACATCTCTTTAACCTGCCAGCACGTCTCTGCAGGCAGCCTGCCTCATCGTTGGAGCAGCAGCCCAGCTCACCCAAGGAGAGGGAACAGAGGGGCAGGTTGGACTTGGGCATCTTCTCCCACTCTGGCTCTGCCGGCCACCGGCCACTGACACATATGGTGAGCAGAAACTTACACCAGCTAAAATCCTTCTTCAAGTCAAGAGGACTTCTAGCAGAGCCCAAAAATTTCACTTGGCAGTGTGAAAGCGTGTCTTTTTCTAAAGAAACCAGGCAAGTCACTCAGCAAATGCTCTGCAGAAAGTCCCTGAGGCATCGCGGTGCCACGTGTCAGCCCTCCATCGCCTCTTCCCAGTGCCAGCCCTTCTCTGCATGAGGAGCTGAGAATGGAGCTGTTCTCCTTCTCCCTGCTGTTAGTCAAACTTTGAAGCATCCAACCGATACTAGTCTATCAGCCTTACAGTTATTTAAAGAGAGCCTGTCAGTTTATTATTAATAGTAGCAATTACATTATAGCAGTTAAAAGGCACAAGTGAGATTGGGAACGTACTGCAGCCGGGGTTAGAGATCTGTTCAGGCCTAGTCTGTGCTAGAAGAGGCTTTCAGGTGTGATTATATGGGCAAACCCTTCTAGCTGAGACCCAAGATACATCTTCCCACAGTACGTGGCATAGATATGAGCTCGCTCTGCCAGCCACCCATCTATAAGCTGAATGGCCGCAGAGCCAAACTTTAGCTAATACACCCTTCCTCTCAGCAATATCTATTGCCTCAGGTTTAGCGAGGCACTCATCTATCCACGTCACTCCTGGTCATTTCGGAGCTCGAGGCAGAGCATGCTGACATTTGCTTTCGGCACATCACGCAGGCAATACCACTCCCTCATTTCTGCGGGAAAAACACCACTTCCCAAAAAGAATGTAGATAACCAGCAGAAAGCCGCACTTTTTTTTTGCCCATATAGCTGCATCTAAACTAGGGCTTTACATCAGCATGAAAGCATTACTAAAATAGCTCATCTAACCAACATTATTTTACTGTCAGCAACTCCAAATGTAGGTCTGAGCCACTGGGAGAGAATCATCTTCCTAAATAGGCACTAAAGAGTTTGTGCTTTGAACACTTTCTCAAAGAAGGGAAACTGAGGCAGAAAGCAATTGAAAGACCCCCCAAGGTCACGCAATACATTTATGCAAAACATGACCCCACCTGCATTTTAGTCCATGGCACAGATGCCACAGAGGTAGCAATTTAATAAGCTACAAGCCCCATCTGTTCATTATTGTCTCAACTGGAGATTGCCATCCCCAAAGCTGAGCCACGTTAATTGATTATATGAATGCTCCTGGTTTGCCCCAATGCAAAGGCAGTCAATTTAATTTAAATCCTTGTTGGAGGAGATTTCAATCTGCTGGCTGACTTTATGCTGAAGCAGACAAGGAGCACTCACCTACGTTTCATAACCCACTCCCACTAGGTCTGACAGAGCGCATATGTCCACCTCCTACTTCTCTGGCAATTTTTAAATCAAAAAAAAAAAACCGGGAATGAGCAAAAAGGAGATTTTTCTTGTGGCGCTGCCCAGAGCTTTGAGCTTAACCGAATTTCAGCTAGCAGAATTTCCCAAATCTAATAGCATTCTTCAGTCTGAAGTTTTCCCCGTTCTGAAGTTTCTCTAGTTTGCTTTCCAGCATCATGTATTTTCGTTTCCTCTCCATATTTTAATCTAGGTAAAGAAAACAGGACGCTGTTCACCTTTTTGTTACAACTACCAGCACCAGGCAGCAGCGGCAGGGTCACAGCAGCTCCAGGAGGGAAAAAACCTTTTAAAAACTCTCCCTAAATGCTGTCATCCACTCTTTTTGACATTTTAAGTCACCAAAACTTCACTAGTGATATGAGAGGCTGCTACATTTTTCTCTCTTACCCTTTTCTTTCATTTTTATTAGTGGCTGGATTTTGATTATATTATGCCGGACAAAGACCAGCTGCCTCCACAAGTAAGTGCATTGTCATCAGAGGCAGCCACAAGTAAAAGCACTACGTATGTAAAGGGGTCGCAACATTTACTGCTTTTTTTTATAAACTGCACGAGAAACCAATTCACCTGCACCCTTCTGGTGTTAAAATAATAGACTTGCAAGTCCTCCCTGTGAGCTTTGCTCTCAGCGGGAAAACCTACATCCGTCAAACAATCCATTTACCTTCCAAAAACACCGTTTCCCTCTTCTGTCCATAAAAACAAGATCCCTTTTTGCACATTGGCCCTGTTCACTAAAGAAAGAGTATTTTTTCAGTTAAAAGCTGGCATTAATTTTTAGTTCTTTGTCCTAGCAGTTACAGTCCTGCTTTGCTTGCACTGGGTAGATTTTTCTTTTATCTTTGGGAAAAGTGAGAAAAAAGATACAAATTCCATCTCACAAACAAAAAGGCACAAAAAGACACTTAAGTTGTTTTGCTCAGCTGCAGTAACATTACCAAGAAGTGCAACAGTAAATAAAGTAAGCAGATGTTCGCAGGCAGCTGAACAAGGTGGTTTGAAGGTACCCAAATTACTGCAAACAGGCTATTTCTCTTTCTCTTCCACCTTCTACCCCATCACTTGACCGTAATGGCACTTTTGTTGTTCATCACTCTCTCTCGCCATCAATTTTCATTGCCCTCCGCAGCTTCTTTATCACTTTTGTTGTCAAACCTACAACTACCTTTAGTTCAGATGCTTGCCATAAATCCTGGCAATAGACATCTAACCCATGAAGAATATAAATAAATTGGCTAGTTTTAAGAGGCACTGGGTGATAATGTATTTTTTCATATCCACAGATATAGCTAATATCTTCACATCTCTATTGGAAAAGTGACATTGCACTACTGCCCTTATTCTGACTGTTTGTCCGTCCCCTCTGCGCTATTTTAAGAAGTGAGCACGTTCTGGTGCAGTAAATAAGGACCAAACCACCACGTGACTTAAAACAGTCACCAGGAAAGAAAAATTTTCAGCCTTTCCCTTTTTGCATGCCCTGCAGGCTGTTTCTACTAAAAAAATGCCATAAAAAAAAAAAAACGTTTGATTTTAACTCTGAGCTTTGCTAAGAGGTACTGAATGCTCCTGGGTTTAATGCTTGTGAACAGAACTATTATCATTTGCAAAGATTAAAAAAGATAGAGTTTTAGCTTCCAGAAAAAGAAATAACAAAACCATTGCCTCCTTTTTCTTGCAATTTTGTGGTGGGGGTTGTTTGGTTTTGGGTTTTTTTTTTTTCATTTTTACACTGATGTAACAGCATTGACTTTAGTGGGATGTGAGGTTTACTCCAGTACAAACAATAGAGAAAAATCAATCTCTTTCTGCAGATATGTCTGTTCCTCAAGCCGAAACGAATGAGCGGGAGTGGGCTCCCACACAGAGCACCCCAGGAGCCATGCACCTTTTCACCACGGTGCCGCAGCAGAGCAAAACTGGTGGCTCATTCCCAGCCCTGCTTCATCATTCCCAGACTGAAAAAATAAAACCTAGGTCCACACCATGTGTAAAATAATATTAGTGATAAGCAAGTCCAGCCTTATGAGAGACTACCAGATCTATATTTATCTGACATAACCAAGAAATTTCAACTCTCTTTCCTACTAGTTGAAATTCTGGATATTTTGGGGCAAAACCTCTGCTTTGGCTCCACAGTCACAGCCCTGCCATTTCTCATCAACAGCAAGACACGATGCTGTTCCCAATAGCCTGGACCATACAGTCACACCATACTGAAAGCACAGCCTCAGTTGACAATAAGGAGACAAATCTCTAGCTGCTAACAAACCTGGAGAAATGCAGCCCAAGTATCATCAAAACTCTCAGAGGCCAAATAAAAAGTTTTTTAAAAAAAAAGGTTTAAGCCACCATTTGCTTTTTTCGAGGGGCACAGGGAAGAAAGGGAAGAACGGAGGGAGAACTCTGCTCGTTTTCTGGCACTGTGGTACTCCTGTGGAAAGACAAACTCCTAAAGACGGACCAGCTGAAGAACAGGGTAGCAGCAGACGCACACGTTCATGGAGGTCTCTTCTCCTTTTGCTTCTCATTTACCCTGACCAAAATGAAAGGGCAAGGCAATCCCTGGCTGCCAGGGAGACCTCCCACCAGCCCCGACCTTCTCCCCATCCTCCCACCGGGGCAGGAGCCCCTGCGAGAGCGATGGCCGTGTTCCTCACAGCTTTCACAGCCCGTGTCCTCCAGCAAGAGCTCCTGGCCCATGCAGTTACACCCAGAGCTGTCGCCTTCGCCCCTGCAAAGCGAGGGGCAGTCGGGCTGGCAGCAGTGTAACGAAGGCCGGCTGCTCTAGAGAGAAGCAGCCTCATGGCCGGGGCAAGCAGGCTCACCACATCTGAGTGCTTCATGCCCGAAACCGCGAGGGAATGCAACCTCCAAAACAACAACCGAGGCTGTGATTAACTGACTCCTGCCGGAGAAAAGGTGGACAAGGAGAGGAGCCAAGAGGACCGAGCGGGCAGCTGAAACCCTTTCCTTCAGAGAGTGATGGTGGCAGTTGTCACAGCAATTGCCATTGCCACCCTGAGGTCACCTCGCAGGCGGCCGGCCGAGGTATTCTTGCAGCCGACCACAGAACCAGCGTGTTTAAGCAGCAGAGTCAGATGCGTGCATTTGCACATACTTTAGCAAGCAGCCTAGCACTGCTGCAAACCACCGGGTCAGCATACACCTTGCTTCCAATTTCCTCCATCCAGGCAGGGTTATGCCTGAAGTGGTCACCTCCATCTCAGATCATGATGACCTGCACATATAAACCAAGGCTGCCACTGTTATCACAGTGATGTACATGGGGTCTCACCCTCCCTACTTCCCCTCCTACCTGAAAATATTATTTTCCTTCATTGCAGCTACTTAGGCACACCTATGATGGGTGGAAAAAAACCCCCACGGGGTTTGGAAAAAAAAAAGACAAACTATCAATTCAGGAGAACCAAAAAAGAGAGTGGAAGAGGGAATGGAAATATTCAGCCATTAGTAGGCTGTGACGCACAAATGGAAAAACGCATTCATTACTGGGAAACGATGTTTAATATTTGCAGTTTACGTTCACATTTGAGAGTTCAAAATGGAAAGGCAGTTCAGCCTCTTAGAGGTGCTATCTCTTGCCATCCTTCCCTCTCGATCCCCAACAGAGCTGCCAAAGATGAGCAGCCTCCAGCATACTGTCACACTCGCCCCGAGAGCAGAGTGCTGCAGAGCCAAGCCCCGCTCCCTGCCGGGTTCCTTGGGTTCCCAGGGGACCCCCACCCCAGTCCTGCAAACCTGATGGGGGAGAGGGCCTGTGTGGGGAGCGACCGCAGTTGATCAGTGGCTCGCACCGGCCATTTCAGGAACTAGGCTGTCTGTATAGGACAACCAAGGTCACCTTCCACCACACCTTCCACCTTGCTTCAGCAAACTTTGACTGGCGTTACCCTTTAGGCACCCGACAGCTTTTACGTTCCCAGTGTCACACATAGATTAGCAGCCACCACGTCGTCCACATGCAAGCCTCTGCTTTCTGCTTCGTTATCAGGCGCCTGCCGCTACCACTGCCTGATTTAAAGACTGCCTGGTGCTGGCTGCATCTGTAATGCAGTCACCGGTGATAAATTGTGATGTCACGAACGCTAGATCGCGGCATCACTGAAGGAATCGGGATGATAAAGGGGAAAGAACGCCTGTATTTACACAAAAATGTCTTCATAATCAGCAAGGCCAGCAAAGGAAATAGAATTAGGCAGGAAAATAGAATTAGCATTATTTGGATGCTAACTGGAAGAAACGTGATGCTTTTAAACACTGAGTGCGTGTGGTATTTCCTGGAAAAGGATATTGCGTGCTGACACGCTGGAGACAGGCTGGGCAAAGCAAGAAAAGGGCGAGCTGAAAAGAGGCTCAGGCTCCAGAGGGGAAAATACGGGTAGAGAGAGCATTGCTTTCTGCACAAAGGCTTTTACTTCGAGGCGAAGCAAGGAAAATGGAAAGTATCTCAGCAGACCGAGGTGATTGAATTTTGTTTGTTTATTCCAGAGAGGGCTGAAACTCTAGGCTCGACAGACCAGGTCTGCAAGACTTTCCTCCCTCCCCACACGCCCTCCCCTGTGGCCTCGTGGAAAGAACACCAGTCTGGGGAGCTGTGCCTAAACTTTGTTTTCTGCCACTTACCCTTTCCCCTTCCACCTCTTGCCTTCACTCTTTAGAGCAGGATGTCCATGAGACAGAGGCGACAACTTCACGTTGTCAGGCATGTGCCTGATTTCACCTGCTTCTGTCATACAGGCACCGCCGAGAGGCATTTCCACTGGCATTTTTTAAATCCACACCCAGCTGGCGTCCATCATTCACAGCTCCCTGCTTCCTCCCTCACGTCTCCCTTCAGCTCCCACAGCGCTGCCGCCGCTGATCGCAGGATCTTTGCTTTTGAAGGCAGACTGGGGTGGACTGCCTCCTTTTGGCTCTCTGGGAATACAAAATAATGACATGTTTTTTACTTTTGTGAATGGGAACCATTCAAAAGACAGAGGGCTCCTGACAGCTCCTGGAGAAATGATGCCCCAGTGACAGGCTTCTTTTTAAAGCCTGGGCTCCTCCTGATGCCCATCTACGGTCCTCAGCATTATTAGGAGATGTTTACAACCATTTCAGGGACGGCAGTCTCCAGGCTTTCTGTCTGCAGAAGAAACACAACTTTGCATTGAGCACTACCCTCTGTTCAGGCTGTGCGATTTGGTCAAAATAAAATAATAAACACACTGTCTGATGGAGGAAAAATTTCCAGGAGTGCGGAGGTGCGTTTGAACAGCAGCTTCACGATCCTTAGCTTCAGCAGTATCATAGCACTAGCTAGAGGCAATAAGTTTCAGAAGACCACCTAGCATTAGAGTCTAGGCGAAATACCTCAACATAGCTGTGCTAACAGTTACGTTTGTGCATTTCTCTACGTAGCCAGTGGCATGCAGGATTTGGGGGCTGTGCCTTCTTTTTCCTATTGTGCTATGAATTTCCTGCGCTACTTGAGAAGGCCAGTTTATTTGCATGTAGCTCATTTACTTTTATTTTGGAGATGAAGATAGTACTTTTCTGCCTCACAGACACTGGTGCAGCAGCTGTGAAGTTGCTGGGTGAAAAGTGGTGTAGAAGTCATAAACTACCATTGCCAGATTCACAAACTCTCTAGAAATCCTTATCTACAGCCTCCCAGCCTAATTTTGCCTTTTGCTATAGACAATTGATTTCTGAACTGTCCAACTTGAAACAACCTGAAGGGACCTGGTTTTCAGAAGGAGGTGCTTCTCGTTCCTCCCTCTGCTGAAACCAAAGGTGTTGGACTAAATCAGCCACAAATACTCAGCACTACGGAAGGGTAAGAGCATGCTCCCACAGCCACAGCTCCGGGTTACTTGGAAAGCTTAAATCTTTTTCTAGTCATCTGAGTGATCTCCTTCCACCATGACCCCAGCCTCCGCTGTTTCCAGCCCCGGGAGCTTTGCAGTAAGGGACAACTGAGGTGAATCGCACTGGGAGGCGAGGAGCCGCTGTGCAGAACAACCATCCTTCCCTCTATCCTGCATTCCTCGCTGCACCCAGCGAGCGCTCAGCACAGCCCGTCAGCCCTAACCGTGCTTTGCAAGGGTGGAAAAAAGGCACCCCGATGTGGAAAAGAGCTGCCGCTTCGCTGAGCCCCGCAGGAGCAGGGTCTTCCCTTCTTGCTGCCAGCCCCACTCCCCTCCCCAGGATTTCCAGGTCAAAGACACAGCGAAGAGCCAGATTCGGAGAGTGCCAAACCATTCAGCAGAGGAAGCTCGGGCTCAATGTCCTCTGCCTGCTTGCACTGCCTCGCCTCCGCTGTAACCCAAACA
>NW_009211483.1:0-808 GCF_000690835.1 Fulmarus glacialis | reverse complement strand
TGGCTGGCCAGCCGGGGTAAATGGTGTAGGGCTCTGGCTGGCTGACTGGAGCAAGTAAATGGGGGCTCTGGCTCGCCGGCCGGGGCAAGGGGTGTGGGGCTCTGGCTGGCCAGCCGGGGTAAATGGTGTAGGGCTCTGGCTGGCCAGCCGGGGTAAATGGTGTAGGGCTCTGGCTGGCCAGCCGGGGTAAATGGTGTAGGGCTCTGGCTGGCCAGCCGGGGTAAATGGTGTAGGGCTCTGGCTGGCCAGCCGGGGTAAATGGTGTAGGGCTCTGGCTGGCCAGCCGGGGTAAATGGTGTAGGGCTCTGGCTGGCCAGCCGGGGTAAATGGTGTAGGGCTCTGGCTGGCCAGCCGGGGTAAATGGTGTAGGGCTCTGGCTGGCCAGCCGGGGTAAATGGTGTAGGGCTCTGGCTGGCCAGCCGGGGTAAATGGTGTAGGGCTCTGGCTGGCCAGCCGGGGTAAATGGTGTAGGGCTCTGGCTGGCCAGCCGGGGTAAATGGTGTAGGGCTCTGGCTGGCCAGCCGGGGTAAATGGTGTAGGGCTCTGGCTGGCCAGCCGGGGTAAATGGTGTAGGGCTCTGGCTGGCTAGCCGAGGTAGGTGGTGTTGTGTTCTGCCCGGCTGGCCGGGGCAAGTGAATGGGGGCTCTGACTAGCCGGCCGGGGCAAGTTTTGTGGGGCTCTGGCTGGCTGGTAGGGACAAGTGGTGTACGGTCTTGCTGGCTGACCAGATCAAGTGGGGAACGGCTCTGGCTGACCGGCCGGGGCAAGTGGTGTAGGGCTCTGGCTGGCTGACGGGGCAAGTGAATGG
>NW_009211482.1:0-210 GCF_000690835.1 Fulmarus glacialis | reverse complement strand
TCGTTAGCGCCCCCCATTCATTAGCGCCCCAATTAAGCCCCCCCAGCTCGTTAGCAGCACCGGCTCATTAGGGTTCGGGTTTATTCCCAGGGCAGCGACCCCCCCAAAACCAGCCCCCTGGGGGTTGTTCGTTAGTCCCGTCCCTTAACGAGCTGGTGCTGGTTCAGTGGATGTTCGTTAGTCCGGTTCCTTAACGAGCGGGTTCTCTCC
>NW_009211481.1:7248-7486 GCF_000690835.1 Fulmarus glacialis | reverse complement strand
GGTCTGCAGGGCCGCGGCTGTACGCCCCGGCTAAGAGCAGCTTCGCCGGTGCCAGCAGCCAGCCTCACACTGCCGTTCGGAGACCCACCACCGAGACGGAAAGGACGAACACCAAGCGCTTTCTGAGCGCGGCAGGCAGCATTTCCACGTGTCCGTATTTCTGGCACGATAAACCCCGGCACATTAGAAGGAGGGAGCCCGCTGCTGTCTGAAAGGCTTTTAAAAACCTTTGTTCAAT
>NW_009211481.1:4444-7198 GCF_000690835.1 Fulmarus glacialis | reverse complement strand
TCCTTGCACATCCCTGCCAGCCCATCCCTCCCCGACCCCCAAACCCGCCGCTTCTCCAGCACTAGGATCCCTTTGTATGGCAGAAATGTCTTTTGAGCACACCTAAAGCTGCTTGTTAACCAGAAGGGAGATACAAAGAGCACAAACTACTTTCCTTGCACATCCCTGCCAGCCCATCCCTCCCCGACCCCCAAACCCGCCGCTTCTCCAGCACTAGGATCCCTTTGTATGGCAGAAATGTCTTTTGAGCACACCTAAAGCTGCTTGTTAACCAGAAGGGAGATACAAAGAGCACAAACTACTTACTGGGATATTACGGCTCCCCCGAGCTGCTGTGTGCTGCTTCTGCACAAGCCCCATCGCTACCTGGCGAACTTCTCAGGAATTCAATAGCGCTGAGGATTTAATAGCTGCGGGGATGAAGCTGTGAAAAATAAACGGGCTTTGTTTGGTAGCTTCCTGCCACTTGTGGAAAACAAAGTGGTTTCAAACACTGGGACTTTAAAGCCGGGTATTTTTAAAATAAAAGAAAAATGGAAGGAGATTTCCAGCTGACATCTGAGCGGTGACATGAGCTTGTTTGGGAAGTATTGGGGAAGGAGCTGGAGGCTTTAGAAACGCTCATTCCTTCTTCCCTGCTGTGCAAGCATGAGGACAAACTGGAAGAGCCTTCAGCCTCACGGGCTCTGCATCGCACCGCCTCGCTCCTCAGCGCCGCGGTGGGCTTGGGTGGGAAACTACCTGCGGGAGGTGAGATTTCTTGCAGGAGCAGAGGTGCGTGTGCCACGGGGTGAGCACCAGCCCCGCTCGCCCCACGCCGAGGGGTGGGGTAGGACGACGAGCCCGCGAGCCGTGGCAGGCAGGCTGCAAAGCGAAAGCCGCTCACCTCTGGAAACACAGCCCGGCAGCTGGACGAAGCGCTTCCCTTGTTTACAGCAACTTCCCAGGACCCCAGGTCTGAATTGAAAGCATTTGCTCGCTTTTCGAGAAGATATTTAGTCCTCTACAGAGAAACACACAGCATCTCCATAAATTTCAGCGATGTCCAGAGGGCAGCAGGATCAGAGAAAATGCCCTGAACAAGAATCCATCAATCTCTTCAGGAAAGAATCAATTTTTATGTGCTTGTAGCTATGGGGATTATTGTTGACCTTGTGAAATCATAAATAGAAGGCACTTTTGGCACAGTCCCTGCTTTCATCTGGCTTGTTTTTCTCTTCCTCTCTCCCCCACCTCCCCATTTTTGGAAGGTAGCTGCCTACTTTGCAGGCAGCCTGCCTAGAGCATCCTCGCTTGGAAATACCCATGCATCTTTTTTGGCTAAAGGCAGAAGAGCTCCTCGATGCTCCTGGGCTCCATCTCCTGCCAGGGGAACGGCACCCCCCCAGCCAGTGCTCGGGTTAGCATCGGCAGGCACAGTGCACGGAGCTGCTGCAGCCCGTGAGATGCATCCAAAGTCCTTGCCGCACTCTTTTAACAAATTCTTACGGCTATGCTTTTTTCACCATGCACCCACAGGCGTCATGTTCCCAGGTCAAACTGTGCTGTTTAGTTATAGAGGGTCAAATAAAGTGTATGTGTCCGTAACAAATGAGCTCAGAGTTTAAGTCCTTGCCCTCTTAAAGACACCTGCAATACCAAGTTTTGCACTGAATATGCCCTCAACCCCCTTTGACGGGCTCTTGAAATGCCTGCATGCATGGGTACACTTCTGCAGAAGCACAACCCCCCAAGAAACCATTTGGAAACAGGATCAGGAATCTAAAGGCTTTTGTAACAACCTTTCCCCTGCTCTCCCACCTCCCAGGCCTTCCCGCAGGGAGAGCTGTGGGTTTCTTCCTACAGCGGTGCAGGTAGGTGTAACAGCATCTTACACCAGCAGTGCCTGAACAGAACTCCATGAAGAAAACCCTCCTTGTCTTTGGTTTTAACAACGCCACCCTGAAGCAGCAGCATGGGATGCTCTAAGAGCTGGTCCAGCCTTGGCTGGGTGCCTGGTACCCCCAGGGCTTCATCAGACAGACAGACACCGAGACCACCCATCTTGTGCCTTGGGCCAGTTTCTTTGCCTAGCCAGCTAAGGAAACTGTAGGGGTGCTTTTGTATTTGGCAGGTTACAAAGCTGCTAAGCTTTGAGAAGGACATGAGTGAAGAACTAATACAAATTGAAAATGTTCTTTTTCTTCCCCATGCCTTCGGAGCAGCCCTACCAGCTCGCTTCACGCAGGCTCTCGCCTGCACCAAAGCCCCGGTTGTCAGCGCCGAGGCGAGGAGCAGCCGGCAGCGCGGGGTCCTTCCCTCTGACGGACCCGTTTTGCCTCGTCATTAATCATCCGTGTAAGGAAGCAGCAAATATTTTTCCGCATTATGCTTCAGTGGAAAAAAAAAAAAGTTATTTTGATAGAGGCAGCTCTAACACCGCAAAACAGCGGCTAAACCAGACCTCTTGCCTCTTCCCAGCTGCACAGGCTCTGGACAGGGCAGCTGTGGATTTGGGGAGACACCCTCCATGCCACGGGCATCGCCTGTCACCCCATTGCTCTCTCCTGGGGTTTTTTGGTGGTCAGAAGGCGAATGCTGCTCACCCTCCCCTCGAGCAGGCCCTGACGTGGCTGCGCTGTTCGGGGCGTCCTACCCCCAGGGCTGCAGAGAAGGAGGGTGAGGAGGGTCCTGGAGGGAAGATTTCACAGCGCTTCCCTTTTGCCGTTGCCTCTTGGCAGGCAGAAGCAGGCAGCGCTGCGAGCATCTTCCTTC
>NW_009211481.1:4114-4421 GCF_000690835.1 Fulmarus glacialis | reverse complement strand
CCTTCGGCTCCCTGCCACAGCTGCAAGCCAGTAGCGCCTGGGACTGGCACTTCTCCTGCCTGAACCTGATCCCTCTTTTTCTTCCCCCCCGCCATACTAAACCAACAAACACGCCATTCCCCCGTGCAGCTTTTGGCCCCCAGCAGACCCCATCCCGAGCTCGGCGCTTTCTGCAAGGCAGTAAGACGCTATTCCCTTATCCACACTTGTAATAAAACTAGGGCTCAGACCTTCATAAATTTTAAAGAAAGTGAGAGCAGGGTCTGACCCTCGCAAAGGACCGGGCCAGTGCTAGGCTGCTGCTCCC
>NW_009211481.1:3572-4053 GCF_000690835.1 Fulmarus glacialis | reverse complement strand
ATGATGAAATGAATGAACAAAATGCAAGGCCGCCAGCACGAGCAGCACTTTAATCTGGTCAGATGAAAAATTAAGTTTAAAGAAAATAATCCCAGATTCAAATCTAGTTTCTCCCATCAACAGTTCATGAGCGGCTCAGCTCCGGAGAACGAGCAAGAAGAGAGGACAAGGGCTCCGCATGAAGAGCATGAAGAGACCCGTCTGGGTCCTGCTCCCCTCTGCTCAGCACAGGACCAGCTCCTGGTGCACGTCCTGGGGGGGATGTTCAGTGCTGGGCTTTGGCCGAGCAAACCCACCTGCGACCATCACAGCCGGTCCTCTCCCATGGGGACCACGAGCATCCCACAGCCAGGATTTAAACCCAGAATTCCCCTTTGCCGGATGCAAACCCAGACCTGGCAGGAACGGCCCCGAGCAGTACCCCGGGCTCTCCATGGGCACTGGATCGTGCCGATCCAAGAGCTCTCCTCCCCGCTCATCT
>NW_009211481.1:0-3210 GCF_000690835.1 Fulmarus glacialis | reverse complement strand
CCCCGACACGCCCCTGACGGCTGCGGCTCAAGTACTCAGCCGTAATGTTCCCTCTCTGCCCCCCCAGCACCCCGTCTGTTCTGCGGTTCCCGGCCCCTCCGGGTGCCCCTGCCGAACGCGCCCGGCGGATGCCTTTGCAGTGCAATCGGACCCAAAGAGCTGCGGGTGGCCCCGCGCCTCCCAGCCGGGGAAGACGTGCAGGTGCCAGTGCCTGCGGGTGCGCCCCAAGAGCCGGCCGAGCCCCAAGACACAGGGCCCGTGCGGGGCTGCACGGGTGGCCCTCGGCACCCCCGGGGTCTGAGCACCCCCGGGGCAGAGCCAGGTCCCTCTTCAGCCAAATTTGTCAGCGTTTCAACACTCCCTGTCCCTGATCCTATAGCTCAGGCCAGTTATCTGGATGTCTGCCCCGTCCCCGGCACACCTCCAGCTCGCCCGTCGCTCGTGGCATCAGGGCACTGGGGCCCTCAGTTCTCCCCGCACAAGGGGACACACTGCAGCCTCTCACCGAAACGCCTCGCCCGCTCCCTGGGAGCAGCGCAGCCGCTTTACTGCTCGGGGATGAGCTGTAAGGCTGGGTCTTGTTCCCAGAGAACATTGTGCCCTTACAGATCCCGCAGGAACGAGGCAAGGCACAGGTTTTGTAAATTACTAAGGGAAAAAAAATAATAGTACGTATTTTACAGACCCATCTTCTGCACAGACAGGCAGCTCTTTGAAAGCCAGAGTGCCTTGTAAATTCTGGGTCAGTTTTGTGAGATCATTTTGAAGGAGTGGAAAATCATTTTGACAACTTCAAATGACCCCATTTTGGCTTTTTTTTTTTTTCCCTCCCTGAATAAAGCGCCTTGGAATGACTTTTTGTCTTTATAATCTACTGAAGTTAAATCAAAGTTAAGACCCAAATAAAATGCCCTGAGTGATTGGTGACAGAGCTCTGTGAACTCTCCCCGCGGAGCCGGCGGGGAGCAGCCCGGTCTCTCACCCAGACCAGCGCTGCCACAACTGATTAACTGAGTCAGTTAAATCACTCCTTGTCTCACCGATGCTCCTCATTTAAGCCCAATTCCCTCATATTTCCAGCCCAGCCCAGACATCACCCTGAGGGACAGAGACCTGGGCGTTGTGTTCCCATCCGGGAACCACTGATGCCCTATTTATGGGATGGGGATGAGAAAATACTCACATTACAGAGGAAGAGCATCCCCAGCGCGGGGATGGAGCTGGTTATACCCTGTCCTTAACGCAGGCTGCAGGTGCCCAGAAGCTGCCTGCAAAGCCCCACACCTTCCCATCACATGCGGGTGGACCAAAACTGCTGTCCCACATGCGATGAGACCCATTTGGGGACATGAATCTGGGTGACAGCAGAATCACAGTGCGAGCGCCCTGGGTGCTGCCGCACCAGGGCTCACCTGCTTCAGCAGAGATCTCGTCCTGATCTGCATCATCTGCTCTCCTTACCCCACCACCCTATTTCAGGAGTGACTGCCCAACATTTATGGCTGTGACCTTCCCTAAACACAGCCCAAACGGTGCAAGACGAGGCTTTGATGAGTAGAGAAGTGGCAAAGGAGGTACAAGCCCACCCCGTGGGCAGCAGATCACCCCCAGACCCCTCGGGGGGCTACAACAGCCCCATCTGCACCAGGACCTGCTCCCGCAGGGAGGGCACCCAGCCTCGAGTGGGCCGCGCTCCCACACCGGGGTGCTGGGTGCTCCCAGGGCCACCCACTCCAGCATCCTCCCCACGCAGCTCATCAGTCTCTGCGGCACGAGGACTGCAGACGGAGCGGATGATAATTTCATTTCCCTTGCAAATGAAGCCCCGTTCCTCCCCCATCCCCAGCACCTCATCAGCGGAGCCGTCATCTCCACCCCGCTCCCCACCAGCCCTCGCCGCCTCCTCCACTCCCTTCAGTTTGTTCACCCAGCCCCGACAAACAGCCATTTCCATCGCATGAGGAGCCCTGGCCGTCACCGTGTGCTTACCTGGTTTGCTTATTAATGAAGTTATGCCAGTTAACTATTAATAATAACAGCAACTTGCTTTTCTAGCAAACGTGGTTCCCTGAGACCTTATCCAATGCCAACTGGTGAAGGCCATCACCACATGGATATGCTGTTTAGGATGGGATGCTGCAATGGGCTGGTGCCTACGTGGAAAAGGGGCTTTGTGGATGCTGAGGTCCGAGATGTGCTTATTAATGAAGTTATGCCAGTTAACTATTAATAATAACAGCAACTTGCTTTTCTAGCAAACGTGGTTCCCTGAGACCTTATCCAATGCCAACTGGTGAAGGCCATCACCACATGGATATGCTGTTTAGGATGGGATGCTGCAATGGGCTGGTGCCTACGTGGAAAAGGGGCTTTGTGGATGCTGAGGTCCGAGATGTGGGTGCAGTGAGCTGGAGGACACCAACAGGTCCCATCTCAGCATGATGCTCCCCGTGAACCCCCATTCCTGCAGCCCCACAGCTCACTCCCCATGCCTTGCCCTCCTCCATCAAGGCTTTCCCAGCCCCACTGCTACCCCGTGCAGGGTGGGGGTCCAACATCAGCCAGCCTGAATCCATGAGCTTTGCCAAGACACCGACTGTTTTGCTATATTTAAACAGCCCTGGGAGCACTCTTGGTCTCCACAGACCCACTCCCCAGCAAAGGTGCCATCGCAGAGTAATTAAAAGCAAGCCTGCAATCTTCCCAGGGAACTCAGAGCACAATTAAGACTGCAGAAGGCTCCAGAAAACAAAGACTCTGAGCTCCTGAGTCCCCTCCCAGGCAGGGGATGGCTGCAGGCGCTGGGTGGGGGGCACAGGGGAGCAGCCGCAGGGTCATACTACCTCCTGGGGTGACACCTGCCTCAGTTTCCCCACCCTGGGCAATGCACAGTCTCCCACAGCGTTACAGCAGTCACTGACCTCCCAGAGAGAGCTGCACTCCACGGCCGGGACCCTGCACCTCCTAGGCTGGAAATCCTGCAGGGAGCAGAGAAAGAGCCATTTATGGGGGTGCCGCTGCCCCCCGGGACCTCCCCTCACCCTGACCCAGCCCAGTACATTGGTGCCCCCCCCAGCCAGGCTCCCCCACACCTCTGCCCTAGCTGCTAAGGGCACCCGGGCATTCCCAGACAGCCCCGAGGCACCGGGGATGGGCTCCATCCTCCCCCAGCCCTCCCCCCTGCAAAGCGGATCGATGCCAGCCTCGCTA
>NW_009211480.1:411-22663 GCF_000690835.1 Fulmarus glacialis | reverse complement strand
GGGCAGGGCAGGGCAGGGCAGGGCAGGGCCTCCCCAGGCGGGCCCGTCTCAGCAGCACGGCAAATGCAGAACAGACGCCGGTAGAGACCTTTTCGCTTTGGGCAATCAGTCGTTTAAGAACTTGTCGCAGGCTGGGCGTTTCTCACGGCCATAAGAAACTCAGCAGAGCTTTTCATTTGTCTGTGAAGAGTTAAACCGCGAGAGGGGACAAGCCAGCAAACTCCTGTTGCAGAGCCGTGTGGTAGCTGGGGCATCTGGTAGCTGTCCCTGGCCCGGCAGCGGTCAGCCTCCGTGTGCCTGGTGCAGAAGGAGCTGTTGTGCGTAGGAGGAGCGGTCCTCCTCCGTGGCATCCACAGTGCTCCTGAATGACTGTCGGCAAGCCCAGCTTCACACTTCATCTTCCTAAGAGAAGGAATTAGCAGCAGCTAGGCAACAGCTTAGGCCGCCTTCTTGCCTCACGCAGCTTGGAAACTGCCTTCTCTGATTGCAACATGCCACATAGCTAAAAAAACTCATGTGAAACATGGGACAGGCGCCCAGAAGTACCTTGGATTTAAAGCTAGGTCTCCCCAAGATGGGGACAGACAGATGGACCGGTGATCTCTGTCCAAGAAGAGGAAGGTGCCACAGGCTGGCTGCCTGGGAAAGGCTCGACCTGATCAATGGAAAACCAGCAAGCCCAGCCCAGCTGAACCTCGTCCCCAGAGGAGCTGTGGGCTGTGACCCCGGTGGCTGCTTTGGGGTGTAGCTCTTTTTGGGTGCTGAGCACACATGCACACAGAGAGTTCTGTGGGGTCAGCTCCAGCCAGCCCTATAACACTCCAAAGCTCAGTGGCACTAAATAGCACTAAAATAGAAGAACTTGCATCAGGAAGGCCCTAAACCCTTTCTTCTCCATGGAAATCCTGATGCTAACATCACGCTGTATCAGTATTATGTTTTTAGCAGGATGGTAGGATGTTCTCAGCACAGTACAATTTATAACCATCCCTTCACTGGTTTGCTTTTGCTCAGGCATCTCTTGTTGTGTATGAAGGTGGTGCAAGCAGGATATGCACAAATTTATCAGTATATATCAATAATCTATTGACTAAAACACACAGAAGATAGCTGGGGCTAATGTGCTACTGAATTGCATTTTGGCATGCAGACATGCCACTTGTCCCTACTGGCCTGGCAGCTCTCAGGGCCGAGGGAAAGCGGCAGCCTCCATCGGTCCTCGGAATAGGCTGATGCTTGGTCTTGTTGAGCCATTGTGACACTCTGCTTTATTTCTTGGGGGTTTATACCCTAACGTTGCACATTGGCATTTGTCACTTGAGTCCTCTTCTTAGGAACTAATCCTGCCTCAACAACTTTACTCCTATCGTTGCTTTTACTTCTCTTACGTTGTACGAATTTAACTTAAGTAATCCCCACAGCTCAACATGGTGTCCTCACTAAAGCTGCACCAAGGTCATGCAACCATGCCTTGCAAACCTGGGCCTTGGCTTGCAGGCACCCGAATCCCTGGGCTGTGAGGTTATGGGTGGCAGAAACATGCCTGACCTGTGAGTGTGTGAGCTTGAAGGAGGAGCTCAGCAGGACCAGCCCATTGCCTTCCTGCATAGTATTCACGCTCAAATGCAATCAGAGCAAAGGCTACCAGTGAAATATATTGCTGGTGTGATACAGGAGGTTAAACCAGGGAACTGGAATGCTTCCTCTGGCCCTAGATTTCTACATTTTTCTCACAAACCTGTATAAATTCACATGTTCTCCTATGTTAATAATGTGTGCCTGAAAGAGCTTGTCTTCATGATGTGGCTATAACCCACTAAAATAGGATTTGGCTCATTTGTATGCACTTCATATTAAAATGCTGGTTTGCTTCTGTAGGCGGGTTGCCACACAAGGTAGAACAAGCTGTATTGGTATGAGAATACAAACACGGATGCTGAGGGTTACACGGTTTCATTTTATTTTTGACAATATAAGGGCTAGACTGTGATGCGTGTCCCTGGTTAAAGCAAGCACCATTAAGAGCTGGAGGGGGGAGTCCTGCCTCCTTTCATGCATTGCTCTGAGCTGGTACAGCTACGTGGGGCCCCTAAATAGCTCACACAGCACATAGGCAGTGTAGCACTGGGGGACCTACGGCTGGGTCTAAATGACCAAAACTGCTTTTTCTTTCCTCCTGCTGGAATAAACCCATTCCTCGCGCTGCCACCCTCTGCATGGTCCATGGGCAACCGCGTCCTGAGTGCAGGAGAGAGCAGGTGGTACCTGCCCCAGACCAGGGATCAGCTGGCATCCTCTTGGAGGGTGGAGGGAGAAGATACAACAGAAATGGGAAACTAGTTGAATTCTGTTACCTTGTGATAGTAGTTTAACAGGAAACAGAAGGTGCTACTCAGGCCTACCAGCAAGCTTTTCTAGTATTCAGCTGGTAATACAAATTAGATCAACCGTTAGACATTTCTGCAGTTTCTTCTGCAATTCCTTTTTATCATTTTATTATTTGACTATTAGCTAAACAGTAAGTATTCCCACACAACTGTTTAGTGTCAACATAGCGCATCCACAAAAAACGCGGAAAAAATGGGTAAAGGGACTCAGAACTTAACCTACTTTTAGTTATTTTTTATTTTGCTCTATCCCTCTGGGAAAGAATATTCAGTAAATCCATTACCATGTATGGGGAAAATAGATATCATTTTAATCAGAATTTAGGATGTGTGAACCAATTTATATGAAATAAACCTGTTACATACTTGTGCTCTTCTTTTTTTATTTCAGTTTTCATGCATTTCTTTAAGAGTCTTGAATCAGCATTTCTCTGAACCAAAGTAGAAATGCTAAAATAGCCTAGGATTTTTTTTAGAAAATAAGTAACAAAATATTTTATTTAGGAAATGAACCTGTTATGTGTAAAGGAAAAGGACCAAAAGTACACCAGGAAGTTAAGTGTTTGGGTACGGGATTTTTATAGATATGTAATTACATAAACACTAAATTAATACAAGGAGCAATAGAACTGTTGCCATTTCTGTCAGGAATTACCCATCTGGTATTGGTGGGGATTCAGTGCCCAGACCTTACCATGGCTCCTTTTTAGAAAGTCTATCCATAGCCACAAGTTGAGATGGCCAAGTGGCCTCTTCAAGTCAGACCTCAAGGGTAACCCTTATGTGCTGGACGAGGAGGAAGGGGATTTTCTTGCTTGTGCACCCGCGTTCTCTTGGTCTCTCTTTACTTGTCAACACTGTTCTTTTGAAACCTGTAAGGAGTAAACAAGAATTAACCACTAGATGGCTGTATTCAGTAACAAAAGGCCACGCGTACATTCTTATTCTGCTATAATCCATACTAAAGATGCATTATTATTTTTATAAGCTCAATCAGTCTTTTCATGGACCTATTCATGTAGACAGGCCAAAGAGGCAAGACAACCCACCCTGACAAGGTTATTGGCTATCTAAGCAATCTTGGTTATTCTGTGTATTGGTTGTTGGGCTACCCCAGATAAGGAGGGCTGTAGGGTGCAGTGCAGTGCAGAGTTTTGTGCAGCAGCTCTTCACAAAACCAGCCTGAACAGGACAGCTTGGTCAGCACTGAGCCTGAGCATGTAGGTCCTGAACTGTCCTCTAGTGCTAGACCCAGCCTAATTCTAACGGAGGCCAAGGATGACATTTCCTGCCGGGACTATGGGGAGTCGCTCCTGCCTCAGTTTGAGATGTTGCTAGAAGTCCCAGATATGGAATATTAGTCAATCTATCTCTGTGCTGGACATGCTTTTGGGTGGCAGAGGAAGGGTAAAGTAAAAGTAGCACATCTCTGTCCCTTCCCACAAAGCAGAAGTCCACAGATGCCAAAAGAGGAATGTGGTGGGATAACCGTGGCTAGCAGCCAAATGCCCACCCAGCTGCTCCCTCCCTCCTCCCTCCCCTCCTCCTCCAGTAGGACAGAGGGAGAAAACAGGATGAGAAAGTCATGGGCCAAGATAAAGACAGGGACATTGCTTGCCAATTACTGTTGTGGGCAAAACAGACTCAACTGGGGAAAATCAATGTAATTTATTGCCAATTAAAATAGATTTGGGTAGTGAGAAACAAAAAGAAAAACATTACAACAACACCTTTCCTCCCCCTTTTCCCAGGTTCAACTTCACTCCTTCAATCCAGACTCTTCTACCTGCCCCAAGTGGTGCCAGGGGGGAGAAGGGATATGGTCAGTACATAGTGGTTTCTCTCTACCGCTTCTTCCTCCTCACACTTTTCCTCTGCTCCAGTGTGAATTACCCATGGACTGCAGTTACTGTCAGGAAAAAACTGCTCCAGTATGGGCTCTCCACAGGCTGCAGTCCTTCAGGAATATCCATCTACTCCAGTGTGGGGCCTCCATGGGCTGCAGGTTTATATGCTCCGCTATGAAGCACCTCCTCCTCTTCCTCCTTTCTCTGACCTTGGTGTTCCCTCTGCTGCTTCTCAGTCTTTTTTCCTTCCTCCTCAGTCTCAGAGGACTCTCTAGAAATCATGGAAATGAAATATCTAGCGTGTCTGCTTGGCTTTGAGCCTTCTTTCAATGATCAACTGGGAAGGGCCTGCCCTTGGGTGCACTGGGAAGGGCATCCAAGTGGGTTGTTAGCCCCCAGCATTTCTGCTACGCTGGGAGCAGCCTGGGCACATGTAACATTTCTTCAGCATCTCTGAGAGGAAGTAGTGGACTGGCAGCCCCAGGCTCTTGTAAAAGCCTGGTAAAGCCATGGCACACAAAGCAAGAGCTCCAAGCATCACGCCAGCAGGAGCTAGCTGCGGAGCTCATGGGAGGCATGGTCTGGGCCAGTGGGGAGGTTGCCCGCAGCAGCTGGTCGACCATACTTGCTGGTTGCCATACTTGCTGGTCATCCAGCATGTATAATGGGGCAAGGGAGCTGATGGGCATGGTGTCTGTTAGTGAGGCCCCACTGATCAGCTGATGGCTATAAGGTGCCTCTTTTTTGTCTTTCATGGCATCCCCTGTGTGTATGCTTTAACAGACAGTGATCAAGCATACTTTTTAATGCATGGCTTTACAATGCAAAGGCTAGGCTTGTGTCCTGAAATGTCAAAGAGGGCTAGTTGTCCATATGTTTGTTTATTGCACTTTTGTGGCCATGAGTAAACCAAAAAGGTACCTTTTTTGTGTTTTATCTCAGTAATCCCGTGTTGATCATTGTCAGCTTTACTAATCTGCCATGTACCAAGGGGTGGCTGACTTGCATCTTTTGCTATCTCTAGTCATAGATTCGCAGCCCTAGTGATAAAATGGCAGGCCAGCCCTGTGAAGGTCTCTCTACCTACGCAGATAGCTCCGTAGACCTGTCTGTTTCTTTGTTCCTCAGTTTTGCATACCACCACAACAGAAAAGGCAGCTGTGGGTAAGGCCATTTGTCTGAGCGGTACTTCATGAGCCAGAGGATACATCTGATGGGGGCATTATGGGGTTGGTTAGTGCGACGGAGGGGTCTTGTCAAAGGTGCACTGGGTATCATTTCAGACAGGACTTTTGGGAAAGAAGGGAAGGGCTTGCAACGTGGATGTGGTTGGTACATCCACACTAGCTCCTGTGAAATCTGGGAATGTAGTGTTATTTCAGTGGCCACATCTGCATTGCTGTTGAAGCACTTCTTCCCCAAGACTGACCATTGGCTTGTCTCACTATTGCCAAATCAAGGTAAAGATAGCTTAGGGGTGCTTCCAAAAGCTTCAGTGGTGTATTATCTCTTCTCCGCAGGATATCTAGTGACCGATGCTTAGAGAATCACAGCAAACTTTTGTTCTCAGAGAAAAGGAAAAATGAGTTCTGTCAACAGCAAAGGTATTGCTGTGGTCAGGCTTACAGAGAAAGTCAGAAACAAGAGATCTCTGGTCACCGCAACCTAGAAAGTAAAACTTTAATCCAGTTATGTTTTCCATATTTAGCAAGCCTTTGAAATGCTTTTGAATGTTAATTACACTGTGACAATCCTGTCGGGCCCTGGGTTTTAGATGGCATCTAAATTAGGACCTTAATAAACCTAAAACATCTGCAATGAAACTTGAAATGATGCAATGATTTCAGCGGATCAGGCAGATAGAAAGTTAAGACCAATGAAAATGAAATTGTGTGCCTACTACATAGGGTTATTTCAATGTTTCCCAATGGCTTGGCAGCATGTCCACACTACTTTGAGCTGACCACAAGCACATCATGGGGCACAGCACCCCAGGGCAGAGGAGGTGACTGTCCAGTGCAGATCATGCCTCCCAGGCCGGGTCATAAATTACAACAGTCCCCCTCAGCTGCGATACAGTCCAGGCAGAATAGTAACGCCATGGCCCTGGACAACAGGGTGAGGAAAAAAACCCCAATATGCTACTTGACTGCAGCAAGGTGTTGCCATCTAGTATCCTCTGAAAGTTTTTCCCTCTGCCATTTCATTTGTCAGGAGTTAACAGAAAACCTACTCCTCTCTTCCAAGTGCTTTTCCGGCTCCTACTGGGGGTGTGTGAAAGCGGAGGTGCCAATGTCTTAAGCCAGTGTGGATTTCTGTGCCCTGTAACATCCACTTTTAGCCTTTTACATAAATGCAGTCATCTTCCTCGAGGGAAATACATGCTAATTTTGCATTTTCAGAGGTGGTATATGCATGGATATAGGTACTTAGCTGTAGTCTGCCATATTTGAAAATATTGATCCGATCCGTAAAGGAAATATAACACTCATGGAGTAAGAAATGTTGTACATTTAGCATTGTTTGGTTTCTTTTACTGTTTAGAAATCAAATTGTTATGTTAAAAATCTTTAAGAAAGCAACTTCAAAATCATTTAAAGGGGGCTGAATATTTTCTTTCATAAAGGATTTTGAAATTTTTGAAACCTGGATGGTGAATTTGTCACCAAAGGACGCTAGGTAAGTGATAACAATTCAGCAAAAGAAATCTAGACCTGCAGTTCGTCTAACTTGGACTCGCGCAAGAATTTCACTTTAACAAAAACCTGTAGTTTCAGGGGTTTTCTTTTTTTTTTTTAAATGAGAAATTTAAGCAGATCATCTGATTATGTCACAAATTTCTCATTTCCTCTGAAATAGTATTTTGGCAGAACTGATGTGATATTGTGAAATATCGCTTCGATAGCACTGCTTTTTTTTTTTAATTCAGAAGTGTTCTGTCAGTTTTTTTCAACCACTTTGGATGTGACTAACTTTTATAACGCATTTTCTTCCTGACTACCTGCTTTTTATAATCATTATGATATCTAGGCTGATTTCACAGGCAGAATGTGGAAACCTGGCCTCACAGACAGGCAAGAGGAAAATCGGTCACTGTCTTCAGCATGGCAAGTTTTTTCCACCTACAGTTCCTGGAGCGATCTCATTCTTGGCCAGGGAATTAAATTACTTGTTTTAAGGAATTTTTTTTCCCCTGTAGAGCAGTTTTTTTGTTTCTACATAGACTAGAAAGAGAAGAGTAATTTTTAAAAATAGAAAGGTTTTAACAGTTTCTTGTACATTTAAAATGTGAAAATTGTGGGTTCATCTTAAGAGAGGAGCAGAAGTTCAAGGCAGTTCTGCCTGATCTGAGGCAATGCTGCATCCCAGTTACCAAGCACTATGATGAGTGCCCAGTGATAGGAAATCTTTGCTTCTGTATCCATATCTGATAAAATCTTTTGAATAGGTTCCTATTTCTTGACATAAAACAGTGAAATGTAAGCAATCGATAAAACACTGGGTTAATCACTGGGGTATCCTGGAAGAGTAGTGTGGCACCAAAAAACTTCTCTGCCCAACTGAGTTGCTGGTTACTGTCACTCGTGGGGGCTCTGATATGTACTGCCAGGGGTTAAGAAGAAACAGTGATGGAGAATGGCAGGCAGGTCAGGCAATAGGTACCGAAATAACTGGCCCACAAGGAGGGATTGGTGTATCTTGTTGACCATGACAATTGTCTTCAAAATCTTGTGGCAAATTCCGAGGCGAAGAGTATAGGTGTTTTTTCTACACCTTTTAACTGCTCCAGCAGTGAGATGAGATTTGAATTTAGATTATTAGCTACTATATTCAAAACGAAACTACCGGGGTCAGCTGAGAGTGTCTGAGATGAGATTTATCTGAGGCTGAAGTAGTTTAATCAAATTTTTACCTTCATCTTAGTCTTTCGGTAAAAGGAAGGCTCTTTCTCCAGGGTTATGTCACATGAAACTGATGACTGCAAATTTATTTACAAGACTTCATAAAAATTGTGCAAAAACTTTTTCTAAAAATTTTTTATTAATGTCATGGCAATAGAAAGCAATATAAATTTCAGATGATGCAAATAAGGAGTTACACAAGTGTACCCCAGAGACTTTTCTTATGCTGAGTCGTGATTTATTTATTAACTTTTTGTCCATTTATTTCGATTGCCAGTAAGTCTCCAGCGTTCTGTCTGTTGTTTCTAATAACAGGACCAGGACTCGTGCAAATTTGGAGAAAATACATGGTTGCTTTCTAAAATGGGGAAATGAGGGATTTCTTAACAGACCATCAAGCTAATCTTGCATTCCTGTTTAGTCAGTCCTTGATGAAACTGCCCGCTGTGATGCCAAACAGAAAGTGAGTTGTGATTATGAACCTCTGTTTAGAGCTTGCCGGCTATGAGCCTAGCTCTGCCCATCATCTTCTCTTACAGAAATATCGTACATTCAAGAGATGATGGTGTCTTTTGTTTGCTGCACCAGCACTAGGAGGCAGGATTAGGTATGTATATATAATATACATTTTTATAGAATATCTCAAACACCTGATCTAGTATATGAAAATGTTATGCAGAGCAGTGTTACTAGGAATGCTATTAAAAAACCCCAACAGCTGACGCCTTGATAAGTTAAACAATTTGTCTAGGTTCTATAGGAAAATTGTGGGAGACTCAAGAACTGCCTCGAATCCAAAGCCACAAAATTATCTTATTCACAGACAAGCCTCTAGAAAGGATTCATCTAAATTCTAGGTAGTGGAAATTGAACTCCAGTGCTCTTGTTTCCTCTCTCCATGTAATGAATACTTTGTTCACCTTTTCCTTCTTTCTCTACGTGGCTGAAAGTAATGCATGCTAAATGTGCTGCAGCAGCTGCACCTTGCTCCTTGCGGGTACATACTGCTTGTTCTGCATACCTTTAGCAGCTGTCATTAATGCCCATCAACAAACGTTTATATGAAGTTATTATTACTATTTAGTTAAAGATGTGACACATAATGTCAAGGATGAACACTGACAAAAAAGCAAGCTGCCAGATACTGATTCAAAAGGCCCAGGACTGCTCACCTGGAACACAGGGCACCACGAGGTCAAGTACTTCCCCTTATTCAACCACACACAATACCCCTGGCTGCTCTGTATTTTTAGTTTCAAGCGTTTTCTATCTTTGGTATCAGATTGTTCCACCAACAGTCAAGGTGTAAGAAGAGTTTTGAAGTGGAGAGCTGTCAGGAAGCTTCGTTGGAAAGCTTGCGGTGTTAACCCAGGTGCTGGCGTACTTCTCTCACTCAGATTTAAAGGGATGGCAATGGAAGATTTCAAGCCCCAGGCAAAGCCATGTCAGTTCTGTACAGTCTTCTGTAAGCAGGTGGAGGTGACACCTTCCTCAGGAAAAGGATGTCAAGTAATAAAAGTACAGGTAGAGCAGCAGCATATAGCAGTGGGATTTTCTAGGGCCTTCTTTGTGGGAGAACTGAAGTGTGTTGATGAGCAGCATCTTGCCTGGCTGGTGGTGCCCCATGGGATGGTAGGAATATTAATGGCTGTTCGGGTCACTTTCGGTCTCAACACTGAAATTTGCATGAAGTTTAAGAAGAAAAGAGATTCTTCTCTGATCTTCTCCTTTTGCAGTTTTAATCAATGAATGAGTATGCTTAGATAGACAGGCCTTCCTCTGCTGGTAACTCAGCCCTCAGAGTGATGGGTTTGAACCTGAGAACCTCCAAGTGACTCCGGTCACTGGGAAAGCTGTCACCAACTGTCTGCCTCCTTCCAGCTGACAACAATGCAGTCCATAAAAAAAGTGCTCAGGCAAGTACGGGTTGTTTACCTGATTCATCGAAAGTGCGTGCCATGGTTTAACCCCAGTTGGCAACTAAGTACCACACAGCCGCTCGCTCACACGCCCCCTCCCCACAGCAGGATGGGGGAGAGTATGGGGGAAAAAAAAAGTAAAACCCATGGGTTGAGATAAAGACAGTTTAATAGGACAGCAAAGAAAGAGAAAATAATAATAATGATGATGAAAGAATATACAAAACAAGTGATGCACCGTGCAATTGCTCACCACCCCCCCCCCACTGGCTGATGCCCAGCCCGAGCAGCAGTTGCTGCCCCCCGGCCAACTCCCCCCAGTTCGTATACTGAGCATGACATCATATGGTATGGAAAATCTCTTTGACCAGTTTGGGTCAGCTGTCCTGGCTGTGCCCCCTCCCAGCTTCTCGTGCGCCTGGCAGAGCATGGGAAGCTGAAAAGTCCTTGACTTAGTGTAAACACTACTTAGCAACAGCTAAAACATCAGTGTGTTATCAGCATTATTCTCGTACTAAATCCAAAACACAGCACTATACCAGCTACTAGGAAGAAAATTAACTCTATCCCAACTGAAACCAGGACAGTGCATCATCCCTGTTTTTTGCTTTTAGAAAGAAACATGGGTCAAATTTCTCATGAAGCTCTGAAGAGTGGGCTATAGCCCGCATAGCTATGTCTTGCTCATTGCTGTGGCATTTGAATATTTTATTGGACTCTATAATGGATGAAAGTCAGCTACTGAAGCTTGTGGTTTTTTCTCTACCTTCAACAGACACTGGAAAGACCAGGAGGCGTCTGGATTCCCTTTTGTAAAATGGAGGGGACACGGAGAAAATTATTGAAGAGGGAGGAAACATTTACAAGTAGTTGCTATGTGACTTCTCAAGCCAAAAAAAAAAAAGAAAAAAGGAAAAAAAAAGAAAACATAGTTTAATGGCAGGAACAATTCTCCCAAGCTCTTGTGCCATTTTTAGCCTTGATCACCTAAGCAGAGCACAGCAGCTCTCGAAGGACCGGTGCGGGCTGCCGGCTCTATGGGACACGTGCGGGCATGCTGCTGGTCAGTCTGAGTGAGGAGGGAGAGAGGGCACGTGCATGCCTCTGGGGAGGTGACACCTCAGAAAAGGTAGGTATAGAAGACGTCTGTAGAGGACCACAGATGACTAGATTGTTTCTCTGGGAGGTCTAGAGCATATTTTTTCTTTCATTGCCATTAGGTAGCATTGTCCCGTGCTTTTGTTATGGTTGGAAATAAAACCTAGTCTTGCGACTGCAGCACTGGCTGTTCTGGCTAGCAAGAGGCAAGGTGAGGTTGTACACCCACGTCGCGTTCTCCGAAACGTGGAGGGTGCAGTTGGATGGTGCGAGAGCCAGCCCTGCCTTACCCGCTGAGGTGGGGCCCCTTCGGTCCGTCCCACATGGGGCGAGGGGACGGACACAGCTCGTCCGGGGCCAGCCGTTCCTGAGGCCTTCCCACGGCTCTCCCCAGAAGACGAGCACGTCTTCAGCCCTTTCCACTGAAAACAACTGCAGCAAAACAGTGCAAAAAGCTCAGCCCAAAGCCCAAAGCCTGGGTGTGCTCCCAAGCGCAGGGTGAATGAAAGATACTCACAGCTGGGCAGGCTGCTAATCACTTGGTGGAAACACTTCTCAATTATGCAACAGGCAGCCTTAAATAACCTCCTGGAAAAAAACCAAATGCTTCTTCCCTCTTGATGCAATACCTTCTTAAAGAGGCAGAGAAGCACTGAGAGGCAGCAGGGACAGGCAGCCACCGTGAAGTCCTGGGGGCTTCACAGAGCGGCTGTGGTGCGAGGGGTAGGGCAGCAAGACTCGTACGCGGGAAAGCCCGGCACTTGGGGCAGACCGGGACGGTTGCTGGTCACGGAGCATCGTGCGTGTTTGCAGAGGGGAAGATGAAATGCAGCAGGGAGGCAGGCAGGCTGCTGGCCAAGCAGGCAGGAGGAGGTTGTGACAAGCAAGGGGGAGGCAAAAAATGGCTAAAAGAGGAACTGGGAAGAAGAATCTACCCACAAGGAAACTTTTCTCAGCCGGCAGCGTGACAGCACTCTCACTGCACAACAGCGGCTGTGCCATCCAGGGCGCTGCCCTGGTGCCCTGGATGGCTCGGGGTCCTCAGCACACGCAGCCCCGTCCCGGCACGGGCAGGCAGCAACAAGCCTCTGCAATTGGAAAGCACAGAGGTGGAGACATTGGGATGCCAGAGCAGATGGGAGACGATGCACGCAGCGAAGCGGTGAAGATCCACCAGCCCCTGGAAGGTGGTGGAGCAGTGGGGACTCAAGGCATCGTTTGAGGACATCAGACGAGTGTGCATGATGTGCTGCTCCAGCCAAAGGCCTGCTTCCCATCTGACATCTTCTGGCAGCAATCACTTTTGAAATGGATGGAAGTACCTGTGACATTTTGGAAAAACATGACAATATTTTCATGTTGCTTGGAGAGGTGCGGCTGGAGATAAGAGCTGTGTCTAAAAGAACTCATCCTGAACTGAAATAATGAAAAAAGGAGACTTATGCACAAGCATTTGCACCTCAGGTACATAGACATGTGTGAAAAGCGTCTAGATAAAGTGTCTGAGGAACAAGAACTATTTTCACGTGGGAAAGGAAGAGATTGCATGAATCACGATTTACTTCCAACTTAGATTTTATACTAGTGAGGTTTTAGGGAGGAGAGATACCATCTAAAAGTTGGCAGAATTTGTTTTTAAAACACGTATCTGTGGAAATCCTAAAAAAAATTGACAGAAGTCAGAATAAACCACTTTGTTTAGCAAAATAGCTGCATGATCTACCAAACCCTGTCTTGCGATGAGAAGCCACATGAAACCTGTGCAGATAAGCCATCACCAGTGGCTAGTTTCCCCTGTGTCTCACTGACAAGGGGCGGGGAGGAGTATACCCAGGGGAAAAGTAGGGGACATCTGTTGAAGTAATCCCTCATTACTCTCAAGTGGGTATTGATCAAATGAAATCAAATATGCTTTTGTACTCATATTCCTCTGGATAGCAGAATCCGGAGATGGTCCAAGCAGAAGTAGCAGAGGAGCTGCTAGGTGGCCTGGTGGTCCAGCATCCCACCCACCGCTGCATGCCTGGAGGGGCGGAGGAGGTGGGATGGGGAGAGACCCTCTGCTGAGATGATCCTCTGCACCGCACTGCCGGTGGGCATAGAGGACAGACTCATCCAGTCTGGGTGAGTATTTAAGGGTGAATTTTTTTCTTGAGATTTTCACATGTGGTCTTTGATTAAGCTAGAAGTAGGAGGACAAAAATGAGTACTGGAAGGTTGGAAAAAATCACCTGTCATTTTGTTCAGGAAACTCAGGTTATTCTGTGACTGTGCAAGAGAAGTTTCTGGGTGTGGTGTGACTTATCTTTTCCTGTTTCTCACTGTTATTCAGCGAGATGATGGCTTTTTAATTGCAGTTATTATCTTTAAGTGATAAACTTAGTTCTGGTGACAAGATAAATAATGTAAGCAAGACCTCATTTTCCTCTCACCCATTTCTTTGGTTAAGTAACTTAGGTTAGTTATGGAGGAAAGCAAAGTACAATGTAAACATACCCTTTTTATCCAGCCTTTCAGTAATATTGTATTGTGCCAGGTAAGGACTTAATGTTAAGGTTTTGACATTATGTACAACGATATGGCAAAAAACTTACGTTGTTTTGACAGAGATAATTTTACAATGATAAGCTGCAGTGTTAAAAAAACACAACCAAGCAACAAAACTGTCTGCTTTCTCTTTCTTCACCCTGACCACAATTTTTCAGAAAAAATTAGTTACGCAAAATTTTTCCTCTTAAATTTGTAATTACAGTTCCCTTGAAATTTCAAAGCCTGGAAACATTTAGAGCACAGATACCCTGGTTCATCTGCTGTGAGCAAGGCTAAGCACAGTTCTGCACATTGGTCTGTCCCAAGCGACTGGTGCGGTATAAATGTGTCTGTCCACGCTCGCGCCTCCAGCTCTCTAGAGAATCATTGTGAGAAAAGCTGAGATGGATGAACCAGAATTTAATGGCAAAAAAAGTTGTGTCCTTGTGGGTGACTGGGGTGGCGTCAGCAGTTAGAAACTCACGCCTAGCTCACGCTTCACCGCACAGTCTGGGGAGGGGTGAATGGCCGGGCCGGGCAGGAGACACACCGCTGAGGTGTTCCTTCCTCCCATGCTGGAAACACACTTGTCTGGGGACTTTCTGAGACATTTGCTTTCAAAATTCACAGAAAATGTGACAAAACCTGAAAAAAACAGATTCTGCTAGTCTGTGTTTACGGAAGCAGCAGACAAAGAGATTTCAAGGGGTTTTGCCACACATCCTAAAGACCCTGGGCCGTATTTTGTGTGGTGCAGGGGGAACTGATGGAGGCTGCATTGAGCTTGGGGTGCAAACAAGCTGTAATGAGCTGACTTCCATGGCTCTCCACGTTGCCTTGGTCATGCTGGAGAGCACAAGGGGAGCGCTCTGGCTCCTGCACCCGGGCACCGCCCAGGGTATTGCTGGGCAGGGATGGATGCCCTGGCCAGGCGTGAGTGCCCTGCCGGGAACCGCCTCAGTTTACAAACACGCAGACCTCAGGGTAAAGCGGCAGTGCTGGTGTTTGCAGGCATACAAAATACATGGAGAGGAGGAAAGAAATGGAAAGAGAGCACAAGGGGAGCGCTCTGGCTCCTGCACCCGGGCACCGCCCAGGGTATTGCTGGGCAGGGATGGATGCCCTGGCCAGGCGTGAGTGCCCTGCCGGGAACCGCCTCAGTTTACAAACACGCAGACCTCAGGGTAAAGCGGCAGTGCTGGTGTTTGCAGGCATACAAAATACATGGAGAGGAGGAAAGAAATGGAAATTCTGCCACAGGTGAGGCAGCCGGGCGCCTTTTTTGCGGTGTGCTGCCGCTCTCCCAGCATGACCAAACTGCCCGAGCACCTGGACACTGGTGTGAGCCCCTGGCTGGTTTACCCAGACTGCGCCCGCCAGCCTGCACTTGAGAGTGGCTGGTGCCGTTCTTCTTGGTAACTAACTCTTTTTAAAGAGGCAACATGGTCATCTCCTGTAGTTACACATGGGAAACCCCCTCTTTGCAAATGACCTTGTAAAAGTGCCGTTTAGACTCTCCCCAGACGAAGGCTCCAGAGAGAAAAATTCCTCTTCAGACCTATCAGGCCTGACTCTGTTGGAGAAAAATGGTCCTGAGGTGTCCCCAGTCCTGCACGTTGCAGCCTGGAGTCCTTGGAGCCGAGAGGGACAGGGAAATCTGAGATAAAGGACATTTCTCTTGAGAAAATGCCTTAACAGGCTTCCCTTGGGTTATCTCAAGCCAGTTCCAACACTAGCCCACCACCGAGTGTGGCCAGGACCCCCAGAGAAAGAAATATCCCCCTGTACAACAAGGGTTTTTCATTTCTCCTTTGGGGACGGGCTACCCTGTGCTCTATCCAGGTGAGCTGCCACGTATCTTGCCCTGTGGCAACACCACGCCTGGGATCCCACCGGGAAGGACTGCTAATGGGACACGCAACATTTGAACACAGCCTGAATCCGGGCTGAGCTGGCTTGCAAAGAGACTTGGAGCTGGACAAGGGGGACCCAGCAACGCGCCCCAGGAGTCGGCGAGCATAGACAAGTGTAGGTGTGGTCATGCTGACCTCTAGTCACCACGAAGCACCCCATAGCAGAGAGGCTGATGATAGTTGGTCTATTGTAAATTTGTCATTTTTCATTTCTTCTTTTAGTTAGAAAAATAAAGATATCTCAATTCCTCATAAGCTTCCCCCCCCCCCATATAAACTAATCTGAGAGCTATTGAATTCTCACTTACATGGTGTTTTTTTATTCTGATAGCAAATATACTTCTAAGTTCTTTTACTTGTGTCCCCGTGTAAATCTTGGTACAAATATGTGAATTATGGTTTCTTAAACTAACGCTTTCCTCTTGAAAGTTTTCAGTTACCTGATGGAGGAAACCAATAGCACATTGTTTTCTTATTTAACATAGGAAAAAATAAAATTTTTTGATTGCGTTTGCAGTTTGTTTAGCCCTTGTACAACACAGCAGTTGAGTAGAATTAAAAATAAAGAACATCACATTTTCCAGACTGAGGGACCAAAGGGTCCTTTCCTCAGTTGTGCTGGAGCAGCTCAGTAGCCAGAGTATGGCAGTGGAGCTGGGTGAATGGTGCAGACACGTAGGAGTAGAGAACTTTTTGCATTGCCACATAATGCCAAAACTTGACGGTTGAACTCTAACCCAGCACCCTGTGTGTCATCCACTTGTTCTTTTGACATCTGACTTGTTTACAGCATGAACACTTATCTCCCACATACAGGGATCGAAACTCCCCGAAGTCTAGCACCAGATGCCAGAAGATAGGGTGGTTTACACATTTTGAACAGAGGGTATGTGAAAAATTTTACCTGGTATGAAACTTTTTCAAGGGTTTGACTTTGCTTATTTTTCGTGTGGATTAGATGGGTACACAGGGGCTTCTAAAGGTTAATGACACTGGAGAGCCTTTGTACTGTAGGTTATCTCCCTAGGTCAATTTTTGTCTCAAGTAAAAAGTTTCTTGCAGTTTGGAACTGACAGTCGATGGGCTGTGGAAAATGATTAGGTCTTTTCAAAGGAATTCCACGTTTTCAAAACTGAACATGAACATTTGTGGAAGGATGAATTTAGGAACATTTTGGACATCTTCCCAAGTCCGAGTTGCACTCACATCAAGGGAAAATCAGAGGTTGGCAAATCTAAAGGCAACAAAGAATTTTTTATCATCAAATTAATCTCAGCAGTAGTAAATATCTCCTCTGGAGATAATAAAATTCTAAACATAGAGGGAAAAAGGGTTCAGTAAACATCCTGGTTCTGTATCGAACATTTCCCTTAAATATTTAACGTAATGGAAAGTTTTGTTCTTGTGTGATACAAGTAAATAACATCACTTCTTCCTGAATGCAACTTACACCCACAAATCCTACAACAGTTGCTTGAAGAAGAAGGAAAACAACCAGTGTCATTCTATGTTAATTATTAGAAAACAAAGCTTCTTAAATAAACCTGATATCATGCTTTGCTGATGTCAGTTACTAACCTGGTTGATAAAAGCAATTATGTAGACTTTTGTGAGGTATTTGTTTGGTATAGTACAATGTTTGGACTGAAAAAACTAGCAACTTTACTGGCCAAAAACCCATGCCCATTAAACTGAGAACTGACGCCCCGGCAGAATTACTAATAGGTTGGCAATAAGAAATCTTCAGCACATGACTTTTCTAGTTATTTTCTGCAAAGATCGGTGCCAGATTTGATCTCATTCTGCATTTTCATCTCTGGCCAGGAAGAAAATATTAAGTCACTACTGATAAAAACCAAAGATGAGAGGAAGACTGCCAAAAAAGTAAAAACAGAGGAGGCAGAGGAGGCAGAGAGTGTAAAATAGATGGATTAGCAAAGTAGACCGACTGAAACAAATGCACTTCAATACAGGCAAATACAAGGTGGGGTATTATATCCTGAGAACAACAAAGAGCTTAGGGGGCACAGTGGGCAAATAGCTCAATATGAGTTCAGAGTTCATTACAGGGGTAAAAGGGAATGATGAAATTCATGGATGTATAAGCAAGCTAGGAGAAGATGTGATTCTTGCCTCTAGATTTCTCATTGCTGAGATTTTTTCCCATGCTAGTAATTCTAAGTCTTTTTATGGGTACTTCCAAGGTCTCAGTGAGATCACAATTTTATCTTTATTATGAATATTTTTCCACTGCAAAGAGGGTGTTTATCCCTTGATTATGGCAATAAGTCACTGCAGAAAGATAAAAGCCAGCTAGATGAACTTCTCGCTTAACTTCCTTGTTCATGCCATAGTGGTTTATTCTCATCTCTCTTGCTAACCTTGAAAACCTCAGAGTAAACAGGTGGGTCATCTTTTTCCCCCAATTTGTAACGTTAATCATTGTGTAAGCCGGATGTGAATTCCCTGGTACATCTCAACTGTGTTATGATTCAAAGAAGCTAAACCTACTGATCTGCAGCCAACTGCAAGCGGCGTACAGAGAACTGTGGCCCGGTACTTTTCCTTGTCGTTTGAGAACATTTCAGATCTTTTGCTTTATTAGAAAGAGAAATCGATGGTGGAGCCAGGTAGTTCTTTGATGCAATTCCATTGACTACAAAGGAAAACCCTGTTTTCTTGAATGCATTATTACTGCAAGTGGAGGATATATTGCCTTTGGCAACAATGCCAAGTATCTTGCCATTAACACTTATTCCAAACAGCCCTGCCCTGATATAACTGCATTTGCTCTGATTTTCTACACTGGGAATATATTGGGCCTGAACTGGGAATTATTTGAGAATTCAAATACATTTCTAGAACACTGGTAAAATAACCAAGGAAATGGTAATGAAGTGAGCTTAGTCTTTAACTGTTGTTTAGTGCAAAGACATGCATCTGGTTCTACATGCTCCCTTTGGGCAAGTTTCATTTCGATTCCTCTATATCCCATGGAGTACCTGAAAGAAAACAAGACAAAGTGACTTCGGAAAAATGAAAGAGGAGTCTCAAAAGGTGAGACTCAGTTGATCCCAAAGTTATGTTTTTAGTGGGGAGTGAGTACGTCCTCAATGCAGATAGAAATACTAAGTATTGTTATTTACGTATCGGAACTTTCACCTCAGGATGTCAGTGCATACTGTAATCATCAATGAATTTAATCTCCTAACTACTGAGGAGTGTTAAGTGAGTGTTATTTCTCCAATTTCATGCAGAATGAATATATAAATGGAAGAAGTGAGAGGTTAATTACCCCAGATATGCAAGGCATTTAAATGCCTAACACCCACTGATTTCAGGAGGCACTAGTCGCCATAAGTTTTGAGTGTCTCTGTGGTTTGCCCAGCATCAAACTGATTAGTCAGGAAGGGATGAAGTAAAAGGCAATCTGTGTATTGCCCTGATTTTCTAACTTTCTCCAAGAGGAGAAAGTTAGAAATAGGTTGTGAGATTCATCTCATCAAATGTGTCGCCTTTACAGTGTAAACATCTACATCTGGACTAGTCATCTGGACGCTCCTTGTAGGCAAGGGAGGGAAAGACAACGGAGACAAATTCCGCTGTGGGTGTCTGCACCACAAAAGCGGAATACCAAAATGCAGCCTACACCAGCTGTGGTCATCCACTTACCCTCGCCTCTCGTATTTGCTATCCTGAGATTCACAGGAAAAAGTTACAAAACTTATCCAGGGGATTTCCACGCAGTCCTTGATGCTATCTTTAGAGTGCTCTAATGCAGTTTCAGAATAAAGAACTTGTTTGTACTTTTTCGTGTGTCTACTTGTCTCTGCTTCACCCAGCTCAAAACAAGAGAGTTTATAGATTAAACACTTACTGTTTCCACATGCCTATAAAGTTATCGTCTCCTGGTTTTGCTGACCTCTATTATGTCCTGTGATTATTTTCCATTTATTATAGGCTTTGCTGGGTTAATTTTATCTGCTGATGATATTTTCATCATTGAAGTATTAAAACGGATTTATTCAATCTTTTATACATTAGCAAGTATTTTAAAATATCTTATTGCTTTTTAACTGGGCAAAAATAAGTCACGATCGATATGATCTAGCTACACATTCCCTAGAACTGAAAATATTTAGTTACACCCTGAAACATAACAGAAGGAACATGTTAATAAAACAGGTTAGGCACAAATACAGCTCCAGCAGCTATACTGCAGATGTTATTATTACAGGCTGAACCTTCATTGTAGAGAAGAAAAAAAGATAAAACCTACCCATGACTGCTATATTTCCTGCTGGACGATGATGAGAGCTTAATTTGAAGTTATTTCCAAATAGGAAGCGTTTTTAACTCAAAAGAGTAAATACTGTGAAATTCGGAAGGTCAGCCCTTTGCGGAGCGCGGCCGGACTTCTGCATTTCTACAGCTGAAGCCATCCACAAGATGAAGAAGACAAGCATAAAGGAGGAGCGTTAGGTGCTGGAAATTTTCAGCAAGCCATGCTTGTGACCCTCGCCTTCTCCAAAGCCTCAGGGAGTGGAGGAACGTGGCTGACCCAGGAGGCGGCGTGAGGGTGGGGGAACAGTGAGGCAGAAGCCTTGTTGTGGTGCAAGATGAAAGCACAGGTACCTTGGGGAGTTGGTTGAAGTTGGAAATGCTGTGCCACCTACAGCACATGTAGACACTTCTATAAGTGAATGTATAGCCGCACAGTGGAAAGTATAAGAAAGCTCTGCACATTGAAGACCAGCTTGTTCTTGGTCACCAGCTGTTGGCAGGTTTCTCTTCTGGGAGAAGAGGGTGAGCCTGAATCAGAGAACGGATGCGTGACAGTGAGGTAACTCAGCATTGTAGATGACATTGTGGTTGTAGCCAACTTATAATGTGTCAACTTACAACTTACATGAAAAACCCAAATCCTCAGAAAAAATCTTACCACTCTGAGGAGGACTGAGTGCACAGCGGAGCCCAAAGTGGAAATCTGATGTAGCCCCAGTGCGGGGGAGATGAGCAAAGCTTAAAGGTCTGATGTAACAGCAAGCTGTCTGAACTGAAAGTCGGTTAATTAAATAATGAAACCCCGATGATACGAAATTCTGCCTTAATAGGTCTTCCCTGCTTAGTGCCCCCAAAAAAAAGCGAGAGGAAGAAAATTCTGGTGATGAATATGTTAAATTTGACATTCACGTAGACTCAGGTTTGGCCGGGCCTGACAGGGCCTGAGCTACACGTCTGGTCTGAGTAATGCATGTTGAACTTTAATGGCGCACACTACTGATATGACTCAAATGCACAGGAGCGCTGGCAAGCACCGGAGGCTTTCCTGCCTCCAAGCACCTGACCTGGTGCCAGCCTTCAAAGAGAACAGCTCTGCCAGGGGTCATCATTCATTGCTCTATCACCACCATCCAAACTTCCCTTTTTTAAAAAAAGTCTCTGGAAATGATGACTTTTTTCTTTCAGGCAAATGTAGGTTGGTCTAGACATGCACATGATTGTGAAAAAGCCATGCAACATCACCCTTTTCTGTTAGACTGTGCATTAATAATACGTAAATGAAAAACAATGTGATCTCTTCCCTCCAGTAGAAATAAGTCTTGTCCTCATTGCAGGTAATAAGTTCCAGGCTAAATAAGTTATAACCTATCATGCTGAAATATCAGTTTGGCTACTTTTCTTGCCTTTTAAGTGGTTGTGCATTAAGGACCACAGCAAGGGCTAAGACACCTAATTCCCATTAAACTGTAACCAGCAAGCAGTGCAAGACATGCATATATTTAAATGAGGTCTTAACAATGAGGTCTGCATAAATAGACATACCTTTGTGGCATGAGGATTGCAACAGAAGCAATTTAAGGTGCATCTTTTCACTCCAGAATATATAAAAGGAAGTAAGAGACTATTTTTATAAGATAGCTGGCGAAATCCCCATCCTAGTTATCCTACAGCATACCTGGAAGCCAATCGAATTACTAAAGGTTTACACCAATATAAATGTTACCGGAGTTTGCAGTAAGATGTTTACCAGGCATCACTGCAGTGCGCGCTCTTCTGTCACCAATGTCAGGCAATAGGAAATGAAATGAGTCCTGCAACAAGTAATGTTAGTAAGTGGGAATTCTGACCGGGTGATCTTACGGTACATAATACTTCATGCCGTGACCAAATTCTGCCCCACGGTACTCGGTGGCGTATCTGAGAGCGGTCAGTAAGAAAAGCATTGGTTTCAAAGCACAAACCACCGCACAGAGCTGCGTTCCTCGGAGCAGATCCCCAGCTTGCTGGCTTTGCTTTACATTGTAAATGAGACGGGGATTTTGACCCCTTCTTGTGATGCGCTACCGAACAGTCGCTTTTTAAAAAAAAACAGTACTGTTTGGGAATTGGACTAACTCACAATGTGCATTCGTATGAGCTCATGTGAATCCCTTGACATGGAGCCATAACCTGAGAGCAAAACCTAAGTTTCCTCCCCCAAGTAATTCACCAGGGGAAATCTGACTTTCTGCCCAACACCACGGATGTGTACTAGGGCTTAACCTAAAACAAGGGGGGGGGAAGACAAATCAATAACAAAGAGAATCATTGCTGTCAGAGATAGGGGGTGGTAGGAGGGGGGAGAGGTTACGTACGTAATATTATTCACTTTAG
>NW_009211480.1:0-380 GCF_000690835.1 Fulmarus glacialis | reverse complement strand
TTCACGTGCGCGGGGCGGGGGGGGGGGGTAGTGTGGATAGCATGCTGTAGGCTGTCTTTCAATATTAGATACAGGGAGTTTTTTGAAAATGAACATTAGTACAAAAAGAAGTCATCATAAAACTCCCAAGCAAAATCACCTGCTCTTATTTTAGGTTTCTGTTTGACAGACATTAAATACATTTGGGTTTTTTTTAAATATATATATGTATATATACATACACGCTTTTTTTCAATAGACATTTATCTTGACAAACGGGGACGCAATCACACCGAGCTGACTAGGTTTCCTACAGCAGCTGTTGGGTGTAAAAGGGCTGCAAAAGCCCGTTGCAGGAGGTGCTGGGCTGCCCGGGAGCAGCGGGAGGACAGCCACGGCTC
>NW_009211479.1:0-3909 GCF_000690835.1 Fulmarus glacialis | reverse complement strand
ATTATTAATGATTTTTATTCAACTTAACAGCTCCTTGCACCACATGTAGAACTTAAATATTTAAACATTAAAAAAAAACCACCAAAAAATGTATAAAGAAACTTTTCCAAAGGTCCAAAAATGTTTTATTTATATAAATATAAAGTTAAATTAAAGGTGGATGAACCATTTTGTGGCTCTTATAAATAGTCCTATAAATTATAAACAGGATAAAATCCTTATGGAGTCTGTATACTATTAGAAAAGAAGAAAAATGTTTTTCATTACAAAGAAAACTCTGTTTATCTTGTTCAAAGTTCTGTTTTTCTTCTCTTTATTTATGTTTCCCCTGGCATTGCTCCAATACATTAGGTGGAACTCAGGCACTTAAATAGAGAATGAGGTTCCAGAAAATCTCTGTGAAAATGAGCAGCCCTTGTTTGACTTCGAAGTCCTCGGGGATCAAGACTTATGCTTCTGTGCCTGTGCAGAACTTCTGTGTTTTGAATATTTCAAAACCTTTTTCTCTCCTAAATTATACTGAGCTCCAGTATACACACACCCTGAGTAAGAATTATGACTAATCACAGTTATAAACTCTTGCTTTTAAACCAGCTGCTGGTGACTCCTGCTCTTTTTATGAAATAGCTTCATAGACTGAATATTCACTTATAGAATGAGAGACCTGTAAAAGTCCAAATTTGTATGACATTATTCCATAATCATCAGCATGTGAACTTTTCTGGGATTATGTCACTCTTCATTTCTGTTATAGTTATGAAACATTCAGGAAGAAATTCAAAATACCTCATGCCAAAAAAGAGTAGAGAGAAAAGGACCTGCCTCTGTAACACAGAAATTAAGCCTACAAGCCTACAAGAGCAGGTCCTGACTTTCAGTCCCTGCTTCCAGGATACTTAATAGATATTGATATATTTTCTATGCGTATAATTAGTATTGTGCAGAATATAATTTATTTGCTTATATATTCCTATAGATTCCACTGTGCCAACATCTCCAGCTCCACATCTACTAGGTCTGTTCAGCATATTACTAGGTATTTTCTGTGTCTTCCTAAAGACAGAGCTATAGTGTTCTCCAGGAGAAATGTATTTCTTGACTGTACCAGATACATAGGAACACATCCAGAAAAGGCCATTGGATACATCCAGTGCCTCAGTTCATGTGGAAAAGGACTAGTTCGCACTCTATCTGAGGAATAATTTTAGCACAGACAGGCAGCAGATATCGTGGGACCATCCAGAAATAGGTACTTACTAGCAAGAATGCATAGTTTCTTAATCATAAATGGGGCTGATCATGAGACAAAATCTAGATGTCCAGCTCTGTCACAAGAGAAATGTTTCAGGTTTTGTGTATAACTACAGTTTCACACTCCTAGGCCTTGGATTCATCCTGACAATTTGAAAAGCTGGTAGTTACGCTGTTCCCTCTGTAGCTAATGAGAAAAGACAAACATGTCCAGAGAGCAGTTCTACCCATACAAGATTGTCCGACGTAAGGAATATTAAAATCAAATTGAGGTAGTTAATTTAGGTGGCTATTTTGAAAGAATATTCAGGTTCAGAATTTTGAATACAGATAAACTAAACCACTTTCGTGGATAATTACAGATTTCCCCTGTTATTCATATTTTTAATTAAATCCTTGAGTCATATATTTTCTAGTTTTAGGTAGTTCCATCTGGCAGAAGAGATAGTGAGAATTATTTTATTTTATTTTATTGCTTTAGTTTTCAGATGTCTGACATTTTACATTTGGATTTTGATTTTCAGAAGTGCACCACTAGCATAACCTATCCTGAAACTCTGCCTTTAGGACCAAATTGCTGATTTGGGTTCCTATCAGGATCTTAAATCAACAATTAGATCTGTAGTTACAGATCATTTGTTTAGATGTAAGCATAGCTATTCTCCCTAACTGTGAAGTTTAAAGTCCAGGCTAGATGTGCCTGACTGGACGATCATTGTGAAAAGAACTGTGTGATTCTGAAGCTTAGAATGTTGATAGCACCTCTCGCAACTAGGATGATTTAATTAAGGCGGATAAGTACAGGTCTGAGTCAAAGATAAGTTTTTGGCTGATTACACTCTTGCCTATCCTGAGAGGCTTCAACAAAGTGTATTTGGAGGGGATTGTTCGCTTTTTTGAAGCAACACATATTGGAAGGCTGTAAAAATCACTCACCTGATGAAAATCTTGATCATAGAAATTAAGTTATTCTAGTAATACAGGTTATTTTAGTGGCACTGAGCTCTAAAAGTCCATGGAATCCTTATGCAGGACATTTTTCAAATCCAAGAAAAGACATTTGCTGATCCAAGAAAAGACACACAATGGTCTTGTGTACACATGCATTGTTAAATCTGTTAGATCAAGACAGAAGCGGAAAGCATTTATGTACCTAAATGACCAGAAGAAGATTAAACCTAAAGTTCTAGTTAACTGCAAGCAAGTTAACTGTAACCTTTAGAACCTAATTTATTACCTTTATTCAGTCATTATCTCCTTTTTTTAGGCTGAAGAGAGATGCAAAGTGTTGTGGAAATCCGTTGGACTCAAAAGTTCTCAAAATTCTATACTCTTACAAAGTATTATTAATAGAGTTGCTGAAAAAATATTAATATTTAATGAATATTAAATTAATTATAATACATTTTTCCATGGAAAATCCCATTAGAATTTTATTTAATTAAATAGTATCTGAAGAAAACAAAACAAAACAAAACAAAAACAAACCTAACTCTACAAAGCCAAATTTTAGAGATGCTAATGGCAAGTTTGATGTTAATTCCAAAGAGATTGGAATTTCTCCATAATACAATACTGACTTCCCATTTAATTAAAATTTAATGTTAAGTTGCTTCATTTTTCACTGAATTTGGCGTGCTGACAGAGAACTCCTGACAACATAAGCAATGAATGTACTTTATATAGGAAAACTAAAGCCTCCTTAGTGTGTGCTATTGTATACTGAAATGGGATTGTTCCAAACAATCAGACTGTGGGGAAGCTGAACCGTTTGGCTCATCCCATACTTGCTTCAGCATCATTCTGTGCTTTCTGCTCAAATTCTTACTGTGAGCCAAATGGTTGCTGTGTAAGGTCCAAGCAAAAAGGTTTTCTCTTCAGGACACTTCACCTGCTGATCCAGCACGGAGAAGTTGTTCCCTTTGCTTCTCTTGCAGGCACTCTGATCCCAGAGAAGAGCTGAAAGGGGAGCTGGTCCATGTTAAATGAAGAGCATGTGCACCAAACGCAAACGAAAAGAAGAACCTGCTCATGCTCCCCCCACAGCAAGGCCCTTCCCTTTGCAACGTCATCTGGTGGGCAGGTCAGGTGATGGTGGGCAGTGATGAAGCCAAAGCAGAGACCTGCAACATCTATCAATCATAAATGTGTAAATCAGGATATAATGTCATGGTTTAACCTGGCAGGCAGCCAAATATCACGCAGCCGCTCGCTCACTCCCCCTGCCGGTGGGGTGGGGAGAGAATTGGAAGGGTGAGAGTGAGAAAAACTCGTGGGTTGAGATAAAGACTCCAGGGTGGAAGCACAGCCCTACCATTTGCCATGGACTGATCCACACCGCACTGGAACAGGGTGAGGCTCCAGAACACCTGCAATACTTTGATGACATCATCGTATGGGGCAACATAGCAGCAGAAGTTTTTGAGAAAGGGGAGAGAATAGTCCAAATCCTTCTGAAGGCCGGCTTTGCCATAAAACGAAGTAAGGTAAGGTCAAGGGACCTGCACAGCAGATCCAGTTTTTAGGAATAAAATGGCAAGATGGACGTCGTCAGATCCCAACGGATGTGATCAACAAAATAACAGCCATGTCCCCACATGTTTCCAAAAGGAAACACAAGCTTTCTTATGCATTGTGGGCTTTTGGAGAATGCATATT
>NW_009211478.1:2124-2386 GCF_000690835.1 Fulmarus glacialis | reverse complement strand
GCAGGAACCAGGGACACCATGGGGACATGGGGGATGGAGGGACAGCAGGGACACCATGGGGACAGCAGGAACCACAGACACCACAAAGGACACATGGGATGGAGGGACACCAGGGACACCATGGGGACACTCAGGATGAAGGGACACCAGGAACCAGGGACACCATGGGGACACGTGGGATGGAGGGACACCAGGAACACCATGGAGGACATGGCCGTCCATTGGGGATGGAGGACACCAGGAGGGTCACCAGGACGGGGAC
>NW_009211478.1:1633-2027 GCF_000690835.1 Fulmarus glacialis | reverse complement strand
GACGCCGTGGGGACACGGGGGATGGAGGGACACCAGGGACGCCGTGGGGACACAGGGGATGGAGGGACACCAAGGACACCATGGGGACACGGGGGATGGTGGGACAGCAGGAACCAGGGACACCATGGGGACACGTGGGATGGAGGGACACCAGGAACACCATGGAGGACATGGCGGGACATTGGGGATGGAGAACACCAGGAGGGACACCATGGCGGGAACACCAGGAACTGGGAGGGAAACTGGGGGGGTGACACCAGGGAAGTGACACCGGGGGGGTGACACCAGGGGGGTGACATGTCCCCACCCCCCCCAGAGACGAAGCAGGAGCTGGAGGACCTCACGGCCGACATCAAGAAGACGGCGAACAAAGTGCGCTCCAAGAGGGGACCTC
>NW_009211478.1:0-1102 GCF_000690835.1 Fulmarus glacialis | reverse complement strand
GGGGGTGTCACCCACTGTCACCTCCCCTCGCTCCGCAGCCGGCCGGACCACCACCAACGAGGAGCTGGAGGACATGCTGGAGAGCGGGAAGTTGGCCATCTTCACGGATGACGTACGTGAGACCTCTCTGCCCTGGAGGACCCTAGAACCCAATGGGGTACCTCGAACCGAATGAGCCCCGAGCGGGGGCCAATGAGATGCCCCGAACAGCCGCGTCACTTGAAAACCAGAAGGTCCCCTGGAACCTTTGGGGCTTTTTGAGGTACCTGGAGCCCATTGGGTCACCCGGAACCCATTAGGTCACCGGGAACCCAACGAGATGCCCCGAATCATTGCGTGACCTAGAAACCATGAGGTTGCCTATGACCTGTTGGGGTACCTGGAGCCCCATTGGATCATCTCGAGGCCAAGGAGCCCCACCCTACGCTCCCACCTGTCTCTCCTCTCTCCTACCAGATCAAAATGGACTCGCAGATGACCAAACAGGCCCTGAACGAGATCGAGACGCGACACAACGAGATCATCAAGCTGGAAACGAGCATCCGGGAGCTGCACGACATGTTTGTGGACATGGCGATGCTGGTGGAGAGCCAGGTACGGCGGGAGGGACAGAGGGAGGGCTTAGAGCCGCCCGCGTCAGGGACGAGGACCCGCGCAAAGCCCCCAGCGAGGTACCGGATCCCATGGATCCCTCCCTCCCCCTGAGAACAAAATTTGAGGGATTGTTGGATCATCTAGAGACCGTCGAAACTTCTAGAGCCCATGGGGTCATCTAGAGCCCATGATGAAAACCTCTCAAGCCCACCAAGAGACCATTGGGTCACCTAGAACCCACCAAAACCCGTATTTAATGTTCATTGGCTCATCTAGATGCCATCAAAAGCTCTTGAGCCCACCAAGGGTCATCTAGAACCCACAAAAAGCCACTGTTAGGGTTCATTGGCTCATCTAGATGCCGTCAAAAGCTCTTGAGGCCACCAAGACGCTGTTGAACCACCTAGAACCGGTCGAGCCCCCCCCGCCCTGGACGCCGGTGTGTGTCCCCTGGGGTGCCAGCCCCGCCCGGGGATGGGGTGGCCGGCTCAGGGGTACGTTCTGGCTC
>NW_009211477.1:1373-2451 GCF_000690835.1 Fulmarus glacialis | reverse complement strand
CAAATAGCTATTACTGGGTTATAACCTGATAGCGTGGCCATGACCTCTGGCTGTGCCCAGAGTCATCCCCGTGGGGGATCCCAAGAAAGATGGATTGAGGGTTCAGCTGAAACTTGTTTCCACTCGAGCAAAACCGGTGGTGTTCTTTACACGAGCACAGTGCGTTCGACAGAAGCACGCAAATATTTTGATTAGTTTTATTTTCCCTGAGGGAATAACCCGGGGAAGCTGAGTTGTGTTTGGGGGTTGCTTCAAATTCATGGACCCCATTGAATGGTGTGTTGGGGCACCCCAGGGTTGGGTGTCTTGGGGCACCCACTTGAGACCAGGCTTGGCTCAGCCTAGCCCCTGACTTGTCCTTGTCACCCCGCAGAGACGTGGCACTGAGCATCGCCGCCCTGTCCTTCAACCTGTGGTTCACCAAGCTCTCCTGCAAGGACTTCAGGCTGGTGAGTGCCAGCGGCGCGGCACTGGGCTTGCCAGAGACGGCTGGTTTTCCAGAAAGGCTTTTTTCTCCCCTGCCAGAACCAGGAGATCTCGGAGCAGCTGCTCTACATGCTCAGCAAATCGGTGACGCTGGAGGAGCTGGTGCTGGAAAACAGCGGATTGAAAGCGTAAGCAAAGGCGTTGCAGGGCCCTGGCGTGGTGATGAGCAGCGTCTTGGCTCCCTTCGCGTGCATGGAGCAGGGGGTCCATGGACCCATGTGCCGGGGGGGGGTGTGTTTGTCCCCCATCCCCTCCACAGCGTAAAGCTCACTGTTAGTAGCCTGGAGGCCAGCGGGCATCACCCACCCTTGCAGAGGCTCTGCTTTCGGATGGAGCTGGCTCTGCTATGCGGGCAGGTGCTGGTGGCACGTCCCTAAGCCTCCGGGGGCGGCAGCCGTGTCTCCTGGAGGTGGCCGTAGCTTGCTGAGACAGGCGGCCCTTCTCCCCGCAGTGACTTTGTGCAGAGGATGGCCCAGGCACTCAGCAACCATCCCGACTCTGTCCTGCACACCATCAACCTTGCTGGCAACCAGCTGGAAGACAGAGGTACCCAACTTCTGGGCCGGGATGAATTTCCACCCATGAAAACTGA
>NW_009211477.1:0-878 GCF_000690835.1 Fulmarus glacialis | reverse complement strand
TCAGGGTGGGACGGACACCCGCCTGCGCTGGCCCGGCCGCTCAGGGCTCTCTGCTCTTTCATCAGGGATCGTTGCCTTCAGCCGGCACGTGATGAAGAGTCCCAAGGGTCTGCAGAGCCTCAGCTTGGCCAGGACGATGCTCACTGCCAAAGGTATAGCCTGGCATCCCGCTCCCTGCCCGGGTGCCATTAGGAGTCTGGGCATGGCGGAGCCTGGGAACAAGTTGGCACCAAAGGGGTGGCTGGAGGGACACCCTGGAAAGGGCGTCTTTGAGGATGCGATATCCTGCTGCCCCAGATGTAGGAAAGTGCCCCTTCCTTTGCTCCTCGGCTCTCCCTGGTGCAGGGGACCCACGGGCATCCATCTCTCCCCCTCTCCTCAAGCAGGGATGAGCACGTTATGCAAGGCCCTCGCGGACAACAAAGCCATCGGATTCTCCCTCCAGCACTTGGACCTCTCTGGAAACCCTGGCACCCTGGCTGGGGACGACATCAGCGTGAGTGGCCGGGCTGCGATGAGGTGACACCACCCAGGTTCTGTCCCCAGCATGGTTTGGATGGCTTCGGTCTCCTGGGGTCTGCACCCTGCCTTGCAGCACCCCAGGGACGGGCAAATCATGGCTGTTACACCTCCCTACCCAGGGACAGTTGGGGGATGCACTGGGGATATCCCCATGCATCTCCTCGTGGCAGGGTGGGAGATGTCGCCTGGAGCAAGGAGGCATCCCAGGAGCAAGCGGCGTGGGGCTGGGTCCCTCTGGGCAGGATTCGTCCCTGTGCTCAGCAGGAGGGAGGAGGCAGGGTGGAGCTGGGATTTCTGGGCTGCAGGGTGCTGGGTGTGGGGGGGGGTCAGGGTCCTGGACAAAGCCGCTGAGCCCT
>NW_009211476.1:2197-3372 GCF_000690835.1 Fulmarus glacialis | reverse complement strand
AATGGGTTTGATCCACCGATGGAGCAAAACCCAAACCGCCCCAGGGGCCTCTTTCAGGTTGACCAAGGCGAAATACGCAGCCTTGTGCGTTATTTTAAAGCAAAGGAAGTTGGAGTTTATATAAAAAATTGCTTGAATTTTGTTCAAGCAGCCCCAAAAGCCGGTAGGGCCACTTCTGAGCCGAACCCAGCTGTGGTTTCATGCACATCCCTGCTCCGCAGCTCCTGTGCTTCAGGCACGTCCAGGATTCATGGGAAAAGTCTTCCCTGGGATGTGCCCGTTTCCCAGATGGAAAAACGGGAAAACCACCCATTTAACCGGCTCGCCGTAGCCCGAGGGGTGGGAATCCCCATTCCAAGCCCCAGGCTGGATCCCGGTGGGGCAGGAGGGAGACGGGCTATAAGCAGAGGAGCTGCCGATCCCGGGATCCCGGTAAAACCCAGCACCACCGGATCCCGGGAGGCGGCGGCCGCCCGCTCGCAGAGCTCAAACACCGGCTCCGGCTTTGAAGGTAATAAGCAGGTGGGTTACGAGGGAGGGGAGAGCCCGGAGACCGGCGTAATTTAAGCCCAACTTCCTGCACAAACACAAACCTCACCCTGTAATTTCAGGGGATTTCTTTTTTTTTGTGCCAAGCTCGTATAATTTCCGTTCGCGCCCGAACCAGCTTTTCAGACACCGTCATCTCAATTGTATTTAGAGTGACGGAGGGCTCCGGGCTGCTCGCTAACGACTCGTTAATGGGGTTTTAACTCCGGTGACCAGTTGTACCCGAGGACCCGAATTATCCAGCGCTATTTTGCCGGAGCTGGGAGCCACGGCACCAGCCGGGTTCGGGGCGGCATCGCCTGCCCTACCTGGTCCCTGCTCCGGTTGACCCTCTCGGTCAGCAGCTCCACTGAGGTCCTCTCCTCGTCCAGCTCCACCTCCAGGCGCTTGGACTTCTCCTGCAAAGAGACGGGACCAGAAGGGTCAGCTCGGGCCGGGGGGTCCCTGCGGGCAGGGGACAGGCGGCAGGAGGGGCTCAGGCCAGCCGGGATGCTGGAGGAGGGGGGTTTGCTCCGACAACGCTTCCAGCCCAGCAAAACCCAACCGGCCCAGGAGGCTCCGATACAGCCCGGGAGGCAGGAGGAGGGAGATGCTCGGATATAAGACACGGCAGGTTGATGCTGGGG
>NW_009211476.1:707-2117 GCF_000690835.1 Fulmarus glacialis | reverse complement strand
GAGTGTGGGCGGACCCCCGTGCACCCACCACCCACCCCGTCAGGGGAGAATAACCCACAATTGCCACGGGGCAATGCCGGACAGAGCCGAAACAAAGCCGGCTGCGCTGGCAATTAAGAAATATTAATATTAGCAATAGCACACCCCCCCAGCGCTGCCAGGCTGCGTAACTTCTCCTCCGCAGCGGCTGCGGGACAGAGGATGGCTGGGCGAGCTCTGCCCCTTGCTGTTAGCACACAGCACTGCAGGAACGGGGCGAGCGGTTTTGGGGCACCGCGCAGCGCTCCCCACCTCCAGCGCCTTGACGTGCCGCGAGCGATCATCCTGGGAGCGCTTCTTGGTCTCCATCTCCTGCTCGAGGTTGTGCAGGCGCTGGAGCAGCACCTCCTTATCCAGCAGCGCGCTCTCCCGCTCCGCCTGGCTGTCCTGCAGCGCTTGCTTCAGCCGGGCGACCTGCGATGCCGAGGGAAAAGGTGTCCCCACGTGAGACCTGTCCCCAAGGGACGGAGAGGACGGCGTGGGGACTCACAACCCGCCAGCCCTCGCCGTACCTCGTCCTGCAGCCGTCCCATGCTGAACTGCATCTTTTCCACCTCGGCACCCCGATCCTTGGCTTGTTTTTGGGAGTCCGTGATCTCCTTCCGTGACTTCTCCTTGAACTCCTCCAGCTGCGACTTCAGCACGGCCAGCGAGCTGTGCGACTCCTCTGTCATCTGCTCCAGCTGCGGCAGAGCGGGGACAGCTCAGGAGCTGGGGACCAGCCTATGTGCCCTGTCCTGAGCTGATGGGACTCGAGGTGGGAGAAGACACCCGTGGGCATGTGGCTGGGGGGGACACTTCTGCCCCGTGGGCTCAGGAGCATCACGGCGAGGGGCGCAAGCCCTGCCAGAGCAGCCTGGATGACCCCAGACTCTTGCAGGAGCCGCTTGGGGAAGGGTAGGGGACAACGTGGCTCTGGGACACTGGGGATGCTGGTCCCTTGGGACAGCGTGGCTTTATGGAGTCTCCTGGGGCATCGGGGAAGGATCGGTCCCAACTGGCTCTGCAGGGAAACCAGATCCGTGCCCAAAGTCCTGGATCCCTCCCCTAACCCAGCGAGGGCATCTCGGAGATCCCCGTCCCGTGGCACAGAGACCGGGTGTTGCGGCACACGGTGCCCCATGGGACGGGGGTCCTGGGGGTGCAAGTGACCCGGGCGCCCCAACCTCTTTGTTCAGCTTCTCCGTGGTGCGATCGAGCAGTCGCTTCTCCTCCTCCAGCTCGCTCTTGGCGCGCTTGAGCTGCTCCTTCTGCCGCTGCTCGTCCTGGTAGGACGCGCTCAGCTCCTGGTGCTCCTGCGTCAGCCGGGCCAGGCTCCGCTGCGCCTCCTCCAGGCGGGGCTCCAGCCACCCCCTCGCTATCAGCAGCTCC
>NW_009211476.1:0-253 GCF_000690835.1 Fulmarus glacialis | reverse complement strand
CCGAGGCCCGGGGTGTCCCGGGCGCCAGCCGCTGAGCCGGGGGGTCTTGGGGGGCAATTTGGGCTTGCGTCCATTGGGAGGAGCCCACGGCGGGTGGATCCGGGGCTGTGGGTTTGCCGCATCGCCCCATGGCTGCAAAATCTGGGGCTCGCGGGAAGGTGCGAGGGCAGCCCACAGTGGGGATCGCTCCTTGGTTGTGGCTGGGCGGGGGCAAACCCTTTTCTCCAGTGCTCACCTTGGTGGCCTCATCCCG
>NW_009211475.1:3228-3565 GCF_000690835.1 Fulmarus glacialis | reverse complement strand
CCAGGTGTGTGTCCCCCCCGTCCCCCCCCTCCCCGCTTCAGCTCCAGATTCCCCGGGGGAAGAAAAGGACTTATCTGAACTTCTTCAACACTCAGAATATGTTTGCTTTGGCTCCGGGTTAATATGTATCGGTTTACTCATCTGATAGAGAGATCAATGAGCAGAGCTGGCCCTGGACAAAAGACGTGACAGGTCTATTTTCCACCCGTTTCAAAGCCTTCGGCCCCAGCAGCAGCGTGGGGCTCCCCTTCGTTATCAGCAGCCAATTAAAGCATCTGAAATTCAGGCTGAAAATTTTTGCATGCTTTTTCCATCACAAATCCTGCCCGCAGAGGGA
>NW_009211475.1:326-2492 GCF_000690835.1 Fulmarus glacialis | reverse complement strand
CCCTGCCCAGCTGTGCCCAGCGGCGCCAAGTTCAAGTTTCTGGCTGTCCCGGCCAGGGTCTCTGCAGCCCAGCCGGCCCCTCCTGCTCCCATCCCTGTCCCCATCATCCTCCCCTGATAAAGCAGGGAACAATAGTGGCGGCAGCCAACCCCGGGGGCGGGGATTTTTCGGGGGCAGAGCTTAGCGTGGCCGAGCAGGTAAACCAGAGGAGGGATGAAGACAAACACAGCAAAAAGGGCTCCTCCAGGCCCAAGGCCGGGGCTCTTTCAGGGATTAAGTCCCCTTGTGCCGGGGTGAAGCAAGCGTTTACTGAAGCTGTCACTATAAATCCCAGCAGCCCCATTTGCAAGATGGGTTTGGGTCCACCCTATGTGTGCTGTTGGGCTGTGGGCAGGGCCTGACCCTGCCCTTGCTCCCCATCTGTACTGGGGTGCCAGCAACGCCAGCTGCCTCCCACCCCAGCAGGACCCATGGCGGGGACAAGAGCTGGCTTTGCCCCTGCGCCGGGGCCAGTGCTTCACCTGCTCCCATGGGAGCTGGAGGGAACCCAGGGAGCGGGACCCCATGTGGAAGGACCCACCGTCCCCACCAGCTGCTGGGCTTGGCTGTGCTCACTGCCCCTGCCCACCCAGCCGCTCGCCCTGGGGAGCGAGGAGGCAGTGGGGAGCACCCATCATGCCGGCCCAGCAGCTCCAGTCCTGGCTCACGCACCGAAGGGCTGAGCATCCCTTTTCCCCACACACCAGCGAGCCAGCACTGACCGGGCTCAGGGCTGCACCACGCAGCATCACCTCCAGCCCCCTCTTCAGCCTCCACCCGCTCTTCAGCCCCCACCAAGACGCAGTCTGGCTTTTTTTTCTCCCCCTGCTTTCTCTTGGCAGATAGTTCGCTGACGTCTTGTAAACTAAAAGCAGGTTGATTTGAATTTTCCATGGATGGCTCGGAGTCATGGATAATTCATTATTCACACCTCCCTAATTAAACCGCTGCCCAGCAGGCGAGGCAAGGCTGAAACCAGCCAAATGTCCCCTGGCCGGTGCAGGTCAGCAAGGTCCAATGTGGCTTGAATTTTGGCCGTGGTGTCACTTACCCTTTGCTACACGGAGGACACAGAGCTGCTCTGATAAGTGATGTCCTGGAGGTGGGAGGTTTGAGCGCGGTGCAGAGCGGAGGGCAGCCCTTTGGGGATGGTTTTTCCAAACCAAAAAGGGGCCCAACCCAAAGCCCCGCTAGAGCTTTTCTGCTCCCAGGAAAGAGCTGGACTTGGCTCCAGTCCCGCAGCAGTGACTTGGAGCCATGCAGTGCATTCATCTGACTATACACCCGCAGAAGGAGCTCACCGGAGCTCGCAGCCAGCTTGTCGGCGTTCGCTCTCGCTGCCTTTGGCGCTGAGGCTCGCTTTCTAATTCCCGCTGAAATCAGACTCACCGATACTATTTCACTTTTTAATTCCAGCTAGCTATAAAAATAGAGGACCACTGCAGACAGAGGGATGGATGCCTACGGCTGCTGGAGCCAGGGCAGGGAGGGACGGGTAGGCTACCCCAGCCCGAGGGTGGGTGCCCATCACCCAGACTGGGATGCGGGTTCCCAGCCGAGCCGGCCCGACGGTGCCGAGCGAGGCAGCTCGGAGTGGGGAAAAGCACCACAGGACAAGCCGGATTGGCACATTTTGCTGCAGCAGCTCTCTCGCTCCCCAGAGCATCCCCCGCGCTGCCTGCCCACAGGGGGCTCAGGCAGGACGGGCAGGGGGCCGGGAGGAGGGTGCGTGTTCCCAGCCCTGCTGATGAGAACTCCAAATGCGGTCGGTGGGCTGCTCTCCGCAGGCAGCTCTCCGCCGCGAAGGCAGCCAGGGCCATTTTAATCATTTCCAGATTTGTGTGGGAGGTCAGGGCCCTGGGGTGCTGCTCCATGTCAGTTTTATAAACACGGCAGTTTTTCCAGATGGTCTCTGGCTCCAGCCTGGCTAGCAGGTTGATTGGGCCAGACCAAAATAACAACAGGTGGAGAACAGGCCATGACTGCCTGACGCTATCTCCTTTTTCCATCTATTCCCCAAATGATTTTTTTTTTCTTTGCAGAAAACAATTAAGTTTTGCCGGGGCAGGGGCGAGTGCAGTTGCCGGGCTGCGAGCTGAGGCCCCACACCTTCGCTACACGTGTGAG
>NW_009211475.1:0-237 GCF_000690835.1 Fulmarus glacialis | reverse complement strand
GGCAGCTCCGTAGCCAGAGGATTTTCCTCCATCCTCTGGGGAGGCGGCTGAGTCAGCAGATCAATTGCACATCAGCAGCCTCTTTCATCCCCCGCCCCTGTTTATTCTTCTGAGTTTTACAGTGAGATGCATATTTTTATCTTCCTCATTAACTCCCAAGGAAATTTAGTGCCAAAGTGGCAGGGTGGTAGCACGTTGCCTGCACCCCACATTTCCAGGGCCAAGAGGGAGCCCAGC
>NW_009211474.1:0-286 GCF_000690835.1 Fulmarus glacialis | reverse complement strand
CATCCCACCCACCAGCTACCGGGGCTGAGCTGGATGTCAGCAGAAATCCAGCTCTGAATGCCTTCAGTTCCCTGGCCCTAACCCTGGCCTGAACCCCGGCCCTAATCCTAATGCCAACCCCAACCCCCATCCAAACCCTCCTGTTCATTTGGACCTGAACCCTTGGCACCAGTCCTAACCCTAAACCTAACCCTATCCCTAACACAAAACCTGACCTTAGCCCTAACCGTGAATCTAATGCTAATCCCAACTCTAACCCCAACCCTAACCCTAATGCTAACCTCAA
>NW_009211473.1:7924-9731 GCF_000690835.1 Fulmarus glacialis | reverse complement strand
CTGTGCCGGCAGGAGGTCTGCAGCCATGGGAGGCATTGGCAGCGCCCGCACAGATGCTAGTGGTGCCAGTGCAGGAGCAGGGCCGCCCTGGTAGGGTCCCGCAGGCACGCTCAGCCTCGTGCCAATCCACCACCACCACTCGGCATGGGTGGCCGGAGGGGTGTCCCACCGTGCTGGGGCGCAGCACCACGGCGCAGCCCGCGGAGCACCAGCCAGGGTGCGAGGAGCCACTTGCACATGCGTCCCCACTGCGCCAAGGACGGGTTGGCGTCTCCTCACTGTGCAGCAGTTGGGGACAACACCGGGGGCGCCGAGGGGAGACGGGAACAGCCAGCACCAATTTGTCACAGTCAAATTTTATCAAATCAGTCCCACTTCCTTCTCCATCTGGGTACTGGGCTTTGCCGTCAGGGAGGCAAAAAGCAGAAAGCCCTTGGTTTGAGCAGGGCTGATGATGCTGCCCCAGGCACCGTTCCCAGCCAGCAGCAGAGGAGGTGGCACACATCAGGCTGCCTGCAAGGGCTGGTCTCTGTCCCTGTTTCGCTGGGGACCTCAGTGATGGGGCAGAGAGGCTGCTTACTATTGACTGCAGTTGACACCAAAGAGCACTGGAGGCCAGAATGGGAAATCAAAATGGTATTGACAGGTTTGAAACACCTTCTGGGGAAAAAACTCTTGTCCAGAAGGGCAAATGCCAAACGCATCTGTCTTGGGGTGGCATAACAGGCTCTGCAGGAGCAGCCCTTGCTTCCCACAGATGGGCAGCTGGATGGCATGCCTAGGGCTTAGCAAGCTGAAGCCAACAGGGATGAAGCCCTTCCGCCGTCAATATAACAAACCGCAGCAGCGCAGGACAAGGGACCACAGCCTGGGGCAGGAGCTCCCACGGGAGGGTCAGCGCAGAGCCCGGGTGAACCTTGAGGGACCAGCACACGCGAGAAACACCCCAGCAGCACGCGTTCGAGCAGGCTGGTCAAACCCGACAGTCTCTTTGCAAGACGCAGGAAGTTACCCTACGGCTCGGCACAGCACCGGGCAGGCGCTGGCTGGCCTCGGTGGGAAGGGTGTGGAGCTGCACAGCCCCGTGGGGATCGGCTGGAGGAGCGGGGCTCTCCCCATGAAGAGCGGCTGGCTGAGGGGAAGCTGCAGGAACGGTTTTTAAGCATGCAAGAAGTGACTGCACAAAGGAAGGACATAGTCTGTTCTCCATATCCCTTGGGGACAGGACAAAGTCTTAAATTGCAGGGGGGGAGATCTCAGTTGGATACTAAGAAAACCCATCTCCACAGCATGATGAGACCTGGGGCTTGTCTGGGGGTGCTGGGACATCCCTGGGGATCATCAGAGGACCCCGATGGGGACAGGATCCCAAGGAGTGCCCACCACAGCAGCAGACCATCGGGGCCCCACATCCTGTTCCGTGGTGCTGTCAGGGGTGCAGAGCTGGGACCCCACCTTCCCTCCTCTGGATCCGGCTGCCTGTTGCACTACATTTATTGTCCGTAAGGCAGAGCTGGCACCTCCGAAGGGTTACTGCAGAGCTGGAGGCTGTGGACAGCCAATGCTGTCCCTTGTCCCTTTGCACCCACGCAGCTGGCCCCGTCCCACGCTGACAGCGATGCTCGCAGCCCTGCTGGCACCACTTCAGGCCCAGAGCACGCTGAGAGCTGCAGGGCAGGCAGCTGCTGGGTCGCTGCTTCCCGTCTCGCCCCAAAGCTTGGGCATTTTGTGTCCGTGGCCGCAGGCGGCAGCACCCTGGGCTTCTGGGAGAGCCGCTTTCCTGGCTGAGCCGGTGCAAACGTCCGGT
>NW_009211473.1:7366-7709 GCF_000690835.1 Fulmarus glacialis | reverse complement strand
ATGGCCAGCACACACTGGGTGGGTAGCCAGGGAGGGGATGGCACAGTCCTGCTGTGGGGAAGGCACACTCGGGAAGGGGCACTGGCGTTTGGCTGCTTGGCCCCAGGGGGGGACGGGCAGCTCCTCGTCCCCACAGCACTGTCCCAGCAGGCTGGGGCCAGCGTTGCCCCTCTGCACGGTGCCAGCGCAGGCTCACGCCTCCTCGGCGGTGGCATCAATCCCCGCATAGGTGAAGTTCTCGAACAGGGCCATGTTCACATAGGCCTGCGGGGGAATCTCGGTCAGAAGCTGGTTGTGACAGTGTCCCCATCTACCTCCCATCCCCGCTGGCATGCTCGCAGGT
>NW_009211473.1:4774-7199 GCF_000690835.1 Fulmarus glacialis | reverse complement strand
GGGGCTCCCCATAACCGAAAAGTGATGCTAGGCTTACTCCCATGCATGGTGGGGTCACACAGGTTCTGCTGCTGGATGTCCCCCCCGGAGCCCAAGGGATGCTCCAGCATTCAGTCAAGCCCTGCGCAGGGTGGGCACCCCTCCCGCTGAGCTGGGGCGATGCGGGCGCCCTGTGCCCAGCCCTGATACTACTGCCACTCACCTTCCTGGCCTCCAGCATGCGGATGAGCTGCATGGAGATCTGGGCGAAGGGCGGGCGCTCGTAGGGACGGTCACGCCAGCACTGCCTCATCAGCTCGTACCTGGGGGCAGAGAGCCGGCGGCGGCTCAGTGTGCACAGGGAGAGAGGCAGCAGAAAAGCTGTTTGTGGGAGATGGGGGGAAGCAGGCGGGAAACTAAAGCCCAGGAAGGGTGCTTGGGGTATGGGACCCCAGCTCATCCCCCAGACACAGTGCAGAGGGAAACCAGGCAGGAGGTACTGCAAGTTGGTAGGAGCCCCGTGGGGCAGTGGGGTCAGGGGGACGCAGGTGCCAGCATCAGCCTGGGCTCTCTGCCCACTTACACCTCATCGTCGCAGTTGCGTGGCTTCTCCATGCGGTAGCCCTGGGGCAGCTTCTCGTAGAGCTCGGCGCATGTCATCCCACAGTACGGCGTCCCCCCTGCGGCCAGAGACACACAGCTGGCTGCAGCGGGGAGAGTCCCTGGGTGTCCTCTCCAGAGTTGCAGGAGGACCAGACCTGCAGGGATGTGAGTGGAGGCAGGGGACAAAGAAGAGCCTTACCCAAGCTGACAATCTCCCAGAGCAGGACACCAAATGACCACCTGAAAGGGCAGGAGCCGAGGCTGTGATGGAACCCCCAGCTGTGCCCCGCTGACGGCACGGGGCAAAACCCAGGGTGGAATGGGCAGCCAGGGCTTGGGCCAAGCCAGCAGCTCCCCAGGGAGATGCACCAGCATCATCCCCTGCCTTTGCAGCACCCAGAGCAAAAGCATTGCTGCACTGACCACCCCGTAGAGGAATGGAGGTGGCCGCGGCCATGCCCCAGCCCCGGTGCCCCTGCCTGCAGGACTTACACATCGCTTTTGGTGGTGTACACGCTGTAGTTCAGAGACTCGATGGCCATCCAGCGAACCGGCAAGCGGCCCTGGGGAAACAGAGAGCGATCGTCAGGGGAGGGGGGATACCCCGCGGACAGAGAGCAGAGACCCAGCTGGTCCTGGCACGGTGGGTCGTTCCCATTGATGGTGGGTCCTGCCCACCACATCAGTGCAGGCCCCATGGAGATGCTTCACTCCTGCCTCACCATCGTCTTCTTCACGTAGACCTCCTCCCCTCTGGAGAGGCCGAAGTCGGCAATCTTGGAGGCCAGGTTTTCTCCCACCAGGATATTCCTGGCTGCCAGGTCCCTGTGAATGAACTGAAAGAGGCCAACAGTCAGCAGGAGCCACATGCTCCCTCCTGCTGGCCCTGGGGTTCTTGTGCCCTGCTCAAGAGTCCCCAGACCCCTGGGGAAAGGATGCTCTGGGGGGCTTGCTGGGGATGTACCTGCTTCTCACTCAGGTACTGCATCCCCTTGGCCACATCTGAAGCAAACTGGAGGAGCTGCTGGGAGGTGAGGGTGGAAGCAGTGCCGTGCTCCTTGGCAAAAGCCGGGTCTGTCTCCAGGACTCGGCTTTTGCGGAGGAAGTCGAGGAGGTTTCCATAGGGAGCATACTCAATGGCGATGTACAGGTAGCCTGGGAGTAGGAGGAGTTTGGGCTTGTGGGGTTCTCCCCAGCAAAGAGGAGTACACAGCCGGGCAGGGGCCGTGGGGCTGGGGAGAGGGGAGAGGGGGACAGTCCTCACCCTTGTTCTCGCAGGCACCCAGCAAGTTGATGATGTTGGGGTGATGGCCCAGTTTGCACAGCACCTCCAGCTCCCCGGCAAAATCCCGATGGTCGTTCTCTGAAGCAAACTCTGGAAGCAAATCAGGCATGGACACCTCAGTCCTACAACAAGGGCCCTTCCTCTGCTCCTCCGCTGATGGCTCCTGCCCCTCCTCAGCCCTGAGCATGGCCCAGGATGCAGCTGCAACCCCCAGCCCACGCTGCCCACCTCCCCGCACCGCTCACCTTTCAGCATCTTGATGGCCGCGTTCATTTTCAGGCCGTCCTTTTTGATCATGGCCCTGATGACCTGCCCGAAGTTGCCCTCCCCGATCATGTCCTCAAACTTGATGTCTTCCCACTCCAGGATGGGGTAGCTGAGGGGCTCGGGCTGCGGCTTGGGCCGGCGCGTCAGGGTCAGGGTCCCCGAGTTGAACTGCAGGATGGTCTCTTCCCCCTGACAGACGGGAGCGGGTGAGGTTAGAGGCACCGGGCACCCTTCTGCCTGCGCGCCAATCCCGGCAGGGCAGGCGTCGTGGGCAAGGGTGGGCTCCGCACC
>NW_009211473.1:4503-4732 GCF_000690835.1 Fulmarus glacialis | reverse complement strand
TCTCCACCTGGAAGTGAGGTCTGGCTGCATCCGGACTGGAGGCTACGGAGCGTGACCTGGATCGCGCCGGAACGTGGGGAGCTGGGGACACGGTCCTGGAGGGACAGGCAGCACTCACCGAGCCAGACTGGTACGTAAAGGTGCGGCGCCGGTGGAAAAAATTCTTCTTGATGAGGAAAAGTGCCAGGAGGGCAAAGAGGATGGTGAGGCAGGTGACGGACACGGAGCC
>NW_009211473.1:1140-4461 GCF_000690835.1 Fulmarus glacialis | reverse complement strand
TGCTGAGGCTGGGCGGCACGCTCAGCGCCCCTGACGAAAGGAGGGATGGAGGGTCCTGCCCAGGCTGCACGGGTGGCCAAACGCCAAGATGGCAGCCCTCTCCCGGCACCCCGGAATCCCATGAAGACACCACAGCTGCACCCCGAGCTCCCAGGGCCGTGGTTGCACAGGGGTGAGGGTGTCGCTGCCCGGACTCTGCCACCGAACCCGCCAGCTTCTGGACCCTCCAACCAGCTCTGGGTCCAGCCACCAGCTCCTCCCATGCCGGCTCTGCCCTACTCCTTTAGCCCCTTGTGCACCACATCACCCTCTGGCCAAGGCAGAGCCACTCTGCGGGTGTCATGCTGTCACCATGCCACTGCTGCCCCATCAGGACTAGGAGGAGCAGGATTTCTGAAGATGCCTACAAGTGTTTTGGGTTTGGGCTGCTGCTTCAGAGCCGCTCTCTGAGGCTACCACAAGCACCCTGGTTGCTCTTTGCTGACCCAGATGCTGTGCCCAAGCTCCAGCAGGGCCATGAAGCCTCCTGCCTGCTGGGATACCCTACTCACCGTCCCCCAGGGTCTTGGCTTTCACAGGCTGGCTCCATTCCCCTGGGACATGGGAGTTGGCCCGGACACGAAACTGGTAGCTGGTGCTGGCATTGAGGCCCCCGACAATCTTGGTGGTCTCGGCGCCACTGTCGGTGTCGATCCACTGGGGCTCGCTGGTGCCCCCCACCTGCTGCAGCTCCACGATGTACTTGGTGATGCCCCCGTTGGGGTACTCAGGGACCTGCCAGGAGAGCCTGACGGCGGTGTCGGACACAGACTCTGCCAAGAGTGACCGCGGGGAGGAAGGCCCTGGGACAAGGAGAGGAGAGCGTCAGTCCCAGGACAGGGCTCCTGGTGCTGCAGGGGCTGAGCACTGGTATGAGGATCAGACCCGGTGGATGGCAATGGCAATCAAAGCTGTGCCAGGTTTGAGGCATCTCCAGGGACCCCTGGCCCCTTCTTTGGTGGAGGCAGGACGAGGTAGAGCTGCTCTCCAGCAGCAGGGCAGGACTGTACCCAGAAACACTCCCAGCCTCAGGGACTGTCAAGCCAGACATCTCTGTATTGACTAGCTCTTGGGATATTTTCTTTCTTCAACCCTCCCTCACACATGGCAGGTTTTGAGCATCTTATCATTCCCACCACCTTCTCTGAGCCTTATCCGAGCCTTCTCCAGCCTACCCACATCCCTAACCCCAAATCACCAAATCACACAAAGCTCTTAAAATTACTGAGCAGAGAAAACCTCACATTCTTCAAGCCTGATGCCCACCAGCCCTCCCAACATGTACCAGCTGGCACCAAGCCTCACTGAAGGCCTCATGCACTGCTTCCCCCTTGCCTGCCGGAAAGGTTGGTCAGGCTGATGCTGCACCTCCCCATGGACTCCCACCCACGTGGGGGGCTGTGTGCGTGTGTGTGCATGTGCCCCCAGAAGGGGCTGCAGATCTCCTCAAGCCCTAGTAACTATCCAGCAAAATTACAAGGCAGCAGGATTAAAGCGAACCAAAGGGAAATAATTTTTTTCATGCGAAGTATAATTATTTCGAGGAACTTGTTGCTACAGGGTGTTGTAAAGGCTGCAAGTATAGACAGGTCCATCAGGGCTGGGGCAAAGGTGCGGAGGACAGATCTGTTTGTGAGCATCACTCATGATGACCTGAATGTCATGTTCAGCTTAAGATGTTTCTCAGCTGCTTGGCGCTGGAGGCTGCAGGGTCTAATGGGAAAAGGAGGACCCATTGTCCTCCAAGCAGCTGTTTATGTGCTATCAGAGACATGATACCAAAGCAGCCAGATCTGGGGATGGTCACTGTTACATTTATAACTGATTTATCATTGTAATTCCCTGTAATAATTCCCTGTGCGCTGCTAGACCCACCTTTGCTGTTGATCATGACCTTGTAGAGGTCAGAAGGGGGCCCCAGGCTGGCGCAGTGGTAGACCAGCACCTCCAGACCGTACTCCTTGTTGAACTCCAGGTCCCCGATGCGGGCAGAGAGCACAGAGATGGACGTGATGTTTTTCTCACAGACCAGCCGCCTCGCGGAGTCAAAGAGATGGACAATGAACCCATGTGCTGGCTCGTGGTTACTTGGCAATTTCCAGTTGACATGAAGTGTGTTTTTCTCCTCTATGGACCAACCTTCGATCACAGGCTTGACTGTGGGCTCTGCGAACAAAAACGCAGCAAAACCTCATGTGCAAGGTTAGGGGTAGGGTCAGTGTTAGGGTCAGGGTGAGGGACATGGGGGCTTACCAAGGCACTCGGTCACCATGATGGCCTCGGGCCCCTTGCTGCCCTCCCCACCATCCCCTGGCCGGCTCAGCTGCACCTTGACGACGTAGGCGGTCACCGGTCGGAGGTTCATGAGGGTGATGTTCTCGCTGTTGTCAACTGTTGGCCAAGAAGACATGTCAAAGTCATGCCCATGACCCACACTCTGCCCTGCCACTGGCGTCCTCCCTGGCACAACTGCAGGGGTCCCAGGATGGAGACCTCTGTCCACCCCAGTCCCCCACTGGCTGGGGCAGCTGTCCCCTCCTGCCTGGGTCCTACCTGTGTCCCCCTTCCTCTGGCAAACACGTACCCACAATGGATGACCATGCTGAGGTGTCATCCTTCGGCTTGTAGAGCAGCTTGATGGACACAATGGGTCCGTCACCGGAGAAGCAGTCCACGGGTGACACGATGAGCTGGCGGCTCTGCTTGGCCAGCAGCCGTGGGGGACTCAGGGGCGCTGGCGGCACTGGGGATGAAGGAGGGAATGACACTAGTGGGACCAGGAGCAACAAGGAGCAGAGTGTAGGGACATCCAGCACCTCTGGGCTTCTTCCAGCTTTGTCAGGGAAGTCCTTTATCACCACCCAAACCTGTCTGCTGGCACTGTGGCACACGATGGGTGCCACCCAGTCCAGTGGGGGTGAGTTTGGCATTGCCACACCATGCCATCAGCCTCCCTCAGCAGCCCCAGCTTGTCCCACTCGTGCTGCCGCCCTTTCCTCACCTCGGATGTTGACCTTGACTTTCCGGCTGTCCTGGCCCCCAGTTGTGGAGACCCGGCACTCCCAGAGCCCTGTGTCTGCCTTCGTCAGGCGCCGCACCTGAAACTCGCAGGTGATCTGCCCCGGCTCGATGATGGCTTTGATGAGCTGCGGGCACACAGGGTACCGTCAGCCCCCCCAACTCAGCCTTCTGCTCCCTGTGTGGGCCTGAAGCTGCCCAGTAGACTGGTGGGGAAACGGGTGCTTTTGGGAGAGCCAGCAATGCGGGTGGGGGCCAATGCAC
>NW_009211473.1:0-206 GCF_000690835.1 Fulmarus glacialis | reverse complement strand
GCAGAAGCTCAGCCCCCTGCAGCCCTGGGCTCTCTGGCACGTCTCCTGGCAGTTGCGGCCAAACTGGCCTTCCCGGCAGGCTGGAAAAACAAGCATGATCTGCCCTCATTCGCCATTTGCCCATGCACTGCTTGTGCATGGCATGGCTCTGGCTCAGGCGCCCCGGCCCCTGTATCGCCACCCCGAGCAGGTACAGAAGCCGTGTC
>NW_009211472.1:0-47606 GCF_000690835.1 Fulmarus glacialis | reverse complement strand
GGGGGGCGGGAAATCAATGCAAAGTATTACATATTCAAGTCATAACTACAGACAGGCACTTCCTTTATAGTAGGAAGACTAAAAAGTTTTGAGGAGTTGAGGGGATATCATACTACTTCCCTTTATTAGTGAAAACTATTTAGTTCATACACTGCCTAAATGGCTATGATTTCAAAATGTTGCCAAAGATGTCACTTCCATGATTTATTTTTCATAAAATTCAAATGCATCATTTTTAGACCTTGGTTGGTTGTTGGGGTTTTTTTTTTTGCTCTTGTTCTTTTTTGGGGGGTTTTTTTTTGTTTGTGGTTGTTTGGGGTTTTTTAATCAGGTTTTAAAGTGTCTGTTCTCTGCAGAACCAGTTCTGTTCAGAATATTTCAGTGCTTTGAATTTCTCTCTTGAAGTGGATTTAGACTCCTGTGATAAACCCCTCATTTTCTAAACCTGATGAGGTACTAGATTGAAAAATATACATACACTGTATATATACATACACAGTTCATAAACATAAGTTTCTCTAAGGGGGGGGGGGAATCTAAGTTCATTTTTCATGACTTTGCCTTCACTAGTACAGGCGATACAAAGGCTAACCTAACTTCTTCTGACCTGTTAACAAGACCTCCTTTTTTCCACACACATTATGTATTCTAATTAAGAAAGAAAGTTAAGCTGCAGTCTGTGTAAGGCAGTCTGCTTGGCTTGAGAATAGGAGCTGCACTTCATCTCCCCTCCAATCAATAATCCATAAACTGGGGTTGAATGTGCAGGCTGTTTGCCAGTCAGCTGTAGCTTAGATCTCATCACCTTTTCTAAGCCTTTCCTTTTCTTTCATGGTTCAATCAGCTCTGCCCAAAGGAAACATTTCAAATTAATAAAACAAAACCCCATGTCTGTTAATACTCTGCCTTGTCATTTATTCCCCTGCAGACCAACATTTTTACATGTAGCAAATCTAGATTTTAATGAAGCTTGGAGAAAACCTGTGTCAAAATGGGTGTTGTCCAGCCTTCCACTAGAAACAAACAGGTCCACTGTGAAATGTAGTAATGCACATAGCACCTTGGGTGAAGTTTTAGGTTTTAGTTTCAGAACTATGAAATCTATGGAGGTTGATGCATTTGCAAACTTTCAACTTTACAGGTATTCAATAGGTATACAATGCACACACAAATGATTGCTGTATACAAATTCCTGTACCTTCAACTTTACATTAGAATTTATTTTTATTTAAACTAATTTACCACTGTACAGGTAAATTTTTAAAGTTCTCTTTTAAAGCATCACTTCAGCATGCTCAACTTTTAAACCTTGGTATCCCTGAAGCTATTATAGTTGGCTTTAATTAAAGGTTTCAGGCTAGTGAAACCTTTTCCAATGACCTCAGAATTTAAAGACAGGTATGCAGAAGCAGTATTTCATTTTTTAATAAAGTCAGTAGAAAAACACAAAAAGCAGTAGAATGGTATCATAATGACGAACGCCTACAGCCAAGAACAGAAGAGTGCAAGCTATTGGTCTGGAAGGTTATCTAATATCAAGCATGTAATATTTTGTTTCATGTAAATGAGTTAATTCTTTCTTGTGCTTATTCTGTTGTTGCATTACAATCATTCAGTTGTCTGAGTTAACATATTTATGTACTTCAATTATGGACACGTTGCCATGTATTTATTTTAAATCTTTCAGGAATTCTTTCTAATTTTTCTCCCCTAGGAAGGTGAAAAAAATCACAATCTTTAATAAAGAAGATACAGATTTTTGTTCTCTCCTTGCTATTTGGTACAGATATAACCAGAAAGAAACCAGAAGATTATACTATTAAAAGTGTAAGGACACCATAAAGTGAGCACATATATCTTATAGCTCCTATATAAGCAAATCTCTTCAATACAAGATTTCTTTGGGAGATGGAAGTATTGTGTATGTACACACAATGCATTAGCTAGTGATAGCCTGAATTGTAACTGATACTTGATCTTTTCAATTTACACTAAGATAAGAAAAGGAGAGATGGGGCGGGGAAGAGTCTTAGAAGTCTTTGTTTTAAATTTTTAATTTTAAAAAGTATTATTTCAGCTGCAGTGACAAAACTAAAGCTACCTTTGAATTTAAATATTTATCAGCTCCTGTGCTATGGTAAACATTACATCTGAAAAAGAAGAGATTCATTTCAGGGTTACAAATTCCTTCAGAGCATTTCAGTGAATAGCATTTCCATTGAAAAGCTGTTTTTTGGAGGGATTCTTGCTTTCAGGTTTACCCATGCACCCCAGTTAAGTAAAATATATACACAGAAAGCTGGCTTCCAGATTTTTGATCCATTGTAATAAGATATGCACTTCAAGCAACTAGCAGAGTAGCAACACAGTAGAATTTTAAATTTTTAAATGTATCATAGTACTAAGACCAAATTAATTTTTAAAAGAAAATACAAAAAGGATATGAAAGGGAAGAGCATGAGTATTCTTGTGCTTTTTGGCTTTGAGGTACCAACTGCATTTATGAAACTTATCTTTCACATGTAACTCATCTGCCTACTGGTCTAGAATTCCTGCCTCTTCACAATAATTTTAGCTTATCTGTCATTACTCAAATTGTAACTCTGGAAATAAACTGTCATTTAGTAAATAAGTGTAGATTATCATGCCCGTTTCTGTAAAATTCCTGCCGTGGGTTGTTCTTTGTTTTGGGTTTTTTCCCCGCCCCCCTCCAGCCATGACCTGAAGCATGGTGCTGCGAAGGAAGAGAGAAGACATCCAGCATTTCATCACCTTGCTCTGTTTCTCAATAACTATCACTTTCTACAAAGGTTTGGACTCAGCTATTAATCTAATGAGGGACACAGAGGATGTCATACATTTGGAGGGCAGCATTATTGCCTCTCCATCCATATTGAGTCAGATGACCCCCAAAATAACACTAAAGGGTGTGGGGGTGTGTGGTTTTTTTTTTTTAAAAAAAAGAGACCAATTCCTGCTCTAATGGTGAAACAATTATTAAAAAAAAAAAAAATCAATGTTTATCAATAAGGAAAATGGGAAAAGAACATTTTCAGTTAAAATAAATTTAATACAAGAAGCAATCTATAAATTTTTCTTTTCTTTTTTTTTTTTGCAAAGAGAAACATTTTAAAAGAAGCCACACGTTCCCCATCACCTTCAGTCTGTCACAAGCTCAACCTGTAACAGTATGTTTCCATTTTCAATTGAAATACTGGTGGGGTCAGGGGAAATTATGGATCTCTCCATTTTCTCAGATCTCCAGACGCCTGCTGATATTTAAAGCTGCACTGAGGATAGTATCCAAAAGGGATGTTTTGGATTGCAATATAAATGCATAGCAGGATGCACATCTCCGTGAGGCAAACAGCTAAGTCTGTCAACATCTGCTGCAGGGAACCTGACTGTGGGTAAGAAGCTCCACAGATGCACTTGCCACAGGATATAAATTAAAACTATTAAAATTCATAGGGCACAATACAAGAATGAAAATTAAGGAAGAGGAACAGTATTAAAGCTAGGAGAAGAGATTAGGTTTTACATTTTTCCAGCTGAGTTCATGCTCACAATTCTAAAACACTTGCCACCAAACAAGTTATACGTACTGCTGGCAGACAGACATTGCCTTTGGGACACTACTTCTATTTTTAATTTCTAGGGCATTGTTCTATCCAGTGTGCAGGCAAGGAGGGGGAAATTCCTTAAATGAAAACCTACTGAAGACTAAAGCCATTCAGCATTAAAGTGATTTCTGGTTCTAGCAAAGAGGAGACAATACATTTTGTTGAGAAGTAACTCAATTGCCTGCGAAAGAGCTGGAAGTAGTCATCTGCTTTTACAAACCTACCCATCACACCAAATTCAACTTGCTGTATTTTACACAGTGACATCAAGATGTAATTTTACTGCTGTGGTTGCATGGCATGTAATGATATCCCGACTGTAATTATACATGATGCAGCACCTATTTGGATAACATGGCCTCAGTACTGGATGATGAAATACTGCACTACCTCTTCAAGATCACTCAAAACACAGCTGGCAGCAGCGTACCTGGCAGGAGGGAGATCAGTTCCCCTTTAAACTGGAGCTGACCCAAGGAGAACAACAGTTTAAGAGATTTCATTCACTGATCAACAACTTATTTCAAAAGTAATCATTAAAGGGACTCTCCGCTGGGACAGCAAGACGCATGCTTTTTCCCTGCTCCCCAACTCAACCCTTATTGCTCTCCCTGTTACCGTTTGTACTTTAGAAGAGGTGTTGAAATCCAGCGCAAAGGTAAAAAACCCAACTTTTTAAATAACACAGTTTTATTGAAAAAGACATGTTTAGCCTCTCACCAAATGATGCCTTATGCATACAGAGGATTTTCTGTTCCCCACTGGGGGTGGGCACAGCCCCTGTCTGGGGGAAGGGCAGCTACGGGTACGCAGGGAGCGGTGACATCAGCAGGGTTCAGAAACCGCTCGCTCCCTGCAAGCTGGGTGCACTTCCGAGATCAGCAAGGGCAGCTTCACCTTACAGGAAAACTTCTGCCATTCCCTTCAGCCCAATGATCCGAAAACTTCACGTGGCAAGAAGCACTTCTCGCCCCAAGAAAGCTGTGAAATATTTTTGAAAGTTTCCAGTTCCAAGTGGCACTTCTGGAGCAGCCAGCTGCTGGGAACATCTATTTTGCTAGAGGAAAGCAACTACACCTGTGACACTGATACAGCCAGAGTCCAATGCAACTCCAAGGAAATCTGAAGTCCACACAAGTATTTTGTCATCCTGTTTTTACAGTTAAAACACCTCTAAAAAAAAAAAAAAAAATCTTAATTCCTTTACAAAGTAGAAAGAGCTTCTTATTTATTTTTTAATTTATTGGGAGAGTTTTTTCCTCTACCTACTTAAAGACTTTACGTAACAAAGCTTCAAGTAAAATCAGAGTAATGTTTCATTATCCGCTGTAAATAACAAATGATCTACTACCTTAGAGCCTTCACTGAACACTGGTCTACTAAAATCTCGGGCAAAGAGCCAAATTCTGGATTTGTGAATATGCATGTGCCTCTCACCAACTTCAGTGTGAGCCACGTGAATAAAGCTGAAAGCTGAAGTTGGCTCTAATTCATGTTTTAAGCCTAATGAACTGATAATAATCAAATTATTTGCTCCATTTTTGCCTTGTATTTTTAATAAGATATATTAGCAGCAAGATTAGGTAAAAGAAATAGAGCAGAAGCAGAAATTCCCAATACACAGCTCCTCGCTTATCTTAAGTATCTCTGGTAAAGGACTCAAAGGACTCGACAAATTTTGGACAAAAAAAAAAATCAGAATTTAGGTTACGGATTTTTCTTTTATATTTTCTATTCTGTGCTGGATATAATTTAAAATGTTTATTTATTGCATATAAGAATAAGGTAAGTTATACAAACCAATTCACTTGGCTTCAGTTGAGTTCAGTTTTACTTACTGCATATAAACATCTATTAGAGGAGTGTCCCATCAGCCAAAAGAACAGGGGGGCAGAACAGTGAGAGTGATTGACAGACAGTAAAAATAGTAGGGAGAGTAGAAAAAAGAACGAGGGTCAGATGATACAAAAGCAACCTGACCAGTGCAAGGGAGAGGCAAAATAGCAGGTACCAGATGCAACTCAATTCTCTGAACCAAGGACATGAAACTGGATTTCTCATATTTTTGCTACATCACACTGACTCCCTTTAGTGTGCTTTAGGTCTTTTATATGTGTATACACACACTCTCTCATTTAACAAGACAACTACACTGCTAGAAACTGCCAGAAACCAGTTATAAGCACGGGATTGGGACTCCTGTGATACAGACTGTGGTCTGAATTCGGATTGCATGCTCTGTGTCCTGGAAGGACAAAAACACACCTATCTTCTTTTTAATGCAAATATTATATCTGTATTTCATTAAACAGTTTCAGCAAAAGTCAATATTGTGGCTTATCAAACCTACCATGCTTGTTATTTGCTTGTTGTTTGTTAAACTAGTTTAACAAACATTTCTTTGATTTATTGCAGCTTTTGTAATAAATCTGACAAAGTGCTACACTACTGCCATCCACATTCATCTCAATGGGTAGCTTCAAATCACTACCACTGATTTCTAAATAAATATATTTTAAATCACTCACCCTTTAATGTCCCCTTGAGGAAGTTTTGGCCCATATAAACACAATTATTCCTGATTAATTTATAGAAACTAATTTAATTGAATAAGTAATGAGAGTTTCTTTTCCCAGTTGGGTAGGAAAAGTAAAACAAAATATGCATGTGTCCCTTGAGAAGATGCAATAAAATGAAAATATTTATAAGCTAGGGACTTCCCATTTTGGTGTATACAGTGGAAAGGAATATTTCAAAAACTACTGCACCTTTGCATTTCTTATGTAATACTAGAACAACTCTGCAGATGACATTACTATTACAAGAAAATATTTAAATGAAGATCAGTAGGACAAGAGCCAGAACCAGTCCAACCTTTGAGACAGAATGGCGTCACCTTTTCTTGAAAGCAAAACAAGAGTGCAAGATTGATCAAATAGCATATTCCTTCCTCACCAGCACCAAAGGCAGTTGGGTTTCCTATCACTGACCCAAACCTCCCAAGAAATTACAAACAGCTTTTACAATACTGATTGTAAGCAGTCTCTTCCTTGCTTTTCACAGTACTTCACAGCCGAGGCAAACGTGACTGAACTGAGATTTGGCTGCTTCCGTGGCTTCTGCTTCATGATTATACTTACAAAAGTGAACTTGCTGGAAGTTAGAAAGACTAAAACTACTAAAGTAATGTTTCAATATAACTAAAAAAAACTGGAAAAAGGTAGCCCCTTTAAGATGATAATTTGACATCTGCTGCACCAGAAAAAGGAAAGGACACGACCCATTTGCCAACCTTGTTTTCCAATTGATCCATTCCTGGTTGTTTCTCAAGTTGAATCAAGCCTCCACATTCCCACTGAAGTGTCTTATAATTGGCTCCAAGTCTGCTTCTTACAGGAAGGCAAGGTCCCTCTTTACCACAATTTTTCCTGATTGGCCTTTCCTGCTGTCAGCACCCCTAATTCCTACCTCTCCAGCTGTCTCCCTGCTCCCCCCTTGTACGCCCAAAGCTTTTTCTACCTGCACAAGCTCGTTGCTCCCAGGGAAGAGCCTTCCCTTCCCTCAAAGGGGCTATTTGATCTGACCCAGGCTATCAGAGGCTGGACTGCACAAAATAGCTGTCTCTCTTCTTGCCAGCCATACCCTTTCCAACAATTCATAAAATACATGTGGTAAATTGTATATAGACATAACCAATATTTCAATCATCCATTACCAAAGATATTTACATTTCTACAGTCAACTGTCCTAATTTAACTTAGAATGACCTACTTAGCTCCAACTACTTTTAACTCTTCATGTGTTGAGTAATAGTGATTATTGAGAAACTACTCCCTGTTCCCAGTGAGAACATTTTTCTTCCTTTGAATTTTGCAGCAAATACTTTAGTCTGAAAAATGAAATACTCATTTTGAAGGAAATATCCAAGAAATATATCTAGAAACAACTACTTGCACTGTCGTGTCGTGTGTGTGTCCCCCCCCCGGGAGGGTTTTAATGGCAGTAGATCCTGTATGTTTCTACCAGCTCTACAAAACAATCCCAACATTCCCCCCCCCTTATCTCATACTAAAGCTCTTGACCCATCACCCTCCTCCTATCGCCAGGCAGGGCTCCCTGCAGCGCTGCCCCCCTGCGTCCTCCTTCCCGCCCCAAGGCTGTAAGGCTGGGTCCTGCCCCCAGGGCTCGGCTGAAGGCACCAGCATCACGCACCGCTCCCTGAGCCAGCCTGACCGCTCCCAAGTGGCAGAGACGACCTGCATCCCCCCTCAGGTTTTGGCTGCCCCTCAGGTAGATATGCGTCTAGTTAGCTTAAGATCATCTCTGCCGAGCGCTGATGGGAGCATAACTGTGACAGCCTGGAGTTCAACATGGGCTCCAAAACTTGCCTAAAAGAAGTGGCTAGCGCAAGCAGGGCTGTGCGTTGCCATAGCTACACTGTTGTCATTACTCAAACTATCTAGTTTAAAGTTAGCAACACTCTGTCCCCACCAGCTCCCGTCCCACCTATGACTGCTGTGGAGACAAACATTCTGATTATTCAAAACACACGGGTCTCCCACAAGGAGTAATTTTCACAGGGTCTACAGAAATACACAGTTCAGTTCCTCCTTTCCTCCCCACCCAACTGCCAAAGCAGCAGGCATTTCCTTAAAAACGCCCTGCTGAATTTCTAAAGATGGTGTGCATGTATAAATAGAAGTGGTTTGGCATGATGAGATCCCAGGGAGTAAATTGGCTCACTTCAACTTGCAACACAGAAGAACAATAGTCAAACAAAATAGAAAGACAGAGATCTATATTCAAAATTAATTCCAAACTATGGAAGGGAGATACTCAAGAATGACAAACTTACAAAATAATTAGAAATCGTGAGAGATTTTTTTCAAAAGCAGAGTGAGGCTATACATTCCCATGGGTCAAAAGAAGTTAGCTGCCTATCTTCCATAATGGAAAATTACTTTATCAGGCCCCAGGGCTATTTTTGTAACCTGTAACCTCCATTTGAAGTAATTACCCGGTCCATAGGTCTAGCTCCCTTTTAATCTTATTAATTCTACCCATCTTCAAAAATTCTATTTAAATTCTTATTTAAGAAAAAAAAAGAGAAAGAGCTTTTCTGCAGGTGTTAATGATATCAAAATACTTTCCTTATTTTGAAGCATCTTATATTTACACAGAATCTTCAGGATAAAGATTACTAGCACACTTTTTACAGACAATTATGTAGTGGCACAAACAGAATTGACTAGATGCACACGTTCGAAGGCATCACTTTCTGTACCATTACAATGCATGAACCGCAGAGACTCAGACAGCAACTAGTATTGCTCAGAAACACTATCCCCAACACTGCAAAATCTATCTAATTTTATCTTTGATCCAATAGCTCAAGTCCTCCCTGCAAGCTCCATTACAGCAAACAATCATACCCTCTAAAGAATACTATTGGGGGATGTTAATGTTTTAAAAAATTAAGTGAGGAGGGAATTATTTCTGAAAACAGAGCTGGACCTGCTGATCATTAGAAAGTTCAGATCCTACAAAAAAACCATACAGCATGAGCAGTACAGGCTGAAGAGGGGGTGCTGTGTCACACTAGTGGGGAGGCTGCACCCCCCAGCTGGTACTCTTGCAAAGCTGTGCCTCTCCCCTCAGCCCTTTCGTGTTTAAATGTACAATCCCCTATTCGTTTTCCCTGTACGCATTTGTATGACATGTTTTGTAATACAGGATGCTGAAACATAGCCAATATTTACAGAGTTTTTATTTCTGCCTCTGCAGAACAGGAGCCGATAAGCTACTTTTTGTTTCAGGTTTTGTAACTTTTAATTTCACACAGTGCAAATAAAACTAATCTATATGACATGCAAGGAGCTAGGTCAGATAACAAGAAAAAACCCTTAGCTATTGTATCAGCAGCATTATGTAAGTATCCGATGATGCATTTTATTGCCTCAACTGGTCTCCTGCCAGACTGGTAATATCCCTGTTTCAGGTGACCTGCGTAAAGGCACCAAAGATTTTGGGATGGATGTGCACAAGAAAGTATCAACTAATCACTGCAGTGGGTTTGCTGTACAATGTGCAGACTTAACTTGTTAGTCAAGGGCACTTCTTCCTCAACAGGTAAGTGTGATGCAGCTGAGAAACTAGGAGCAGAAAAGGCAATACAATCTCTTATCCAGAATCTCATACAAATTCAAGTGAAAGAAGGTACAGTCACCATCTTCTCAGTTCAGGTTCACTATGTCACACTCAATATCACAGGGCAGGTCTTAAGACGGCAGAAAATAAATCACTACTTTCCATTCACCAAGCCTAGATGTTCTAGCTTTGCCTCAAGAGAATTTTTCTAGCTTGTAATAAAAGTCTGAAAGTGGTATACTATCTGCCTTTTAAAAACCTTCCTACTTTGACTTCAAGACATTTGCACTTACAAGTCATTCTTAACCTTTTTTAATACTTTTTAAATATTTGTCTTTTTAGTCACACTATCATCAGCACTCTATACTCAAATTCCAGCAGCAGCAACCATACATTAGCCACACTACACACTCCCATCATTTTTTGCAAACAGATTTCTCATTTTTATTGTTTTACAGCTTCTAACAAAGGAGAGTCGGCACTCTTTCAAAACAGACCTCAATCTTATTATCAATGGGCCTCTGGTAGTGTCTAAGTTAATTTGGACAGCAACCTCCTCCACCAGAGAGTCAATTCTAGACAGGGACAAAGCAGACAGACTGCACCGGACAGCAAACACATGGGAGCAGGGAAACAGTCCTGAGTGCCTGCTTGACCCAGCAAAGCCAGGCTGCTACTCCTTACTGTGACAAAGAGGTTCAAGTACAGAGGGCAGCAGCTATTGCTGAGAAGAGCCATGAAGCCGGAGCCACTGCTTAATCCTGCCCTTTCGCCCGCACCAGCAGTGCTAGCCCACTCTTACCTGTCCTTTCCACCTCTTCCCTCTCCTCATCCCCAGCACAAACCACCGAGCCCTGGCCTTTCATCCCTGGGATAGCAAGCAAGAGCCCTGAATCACAGCATCAGAATGCCAGGATGCAGGTACTGTCTCTCTTTCCCGACCTGGTCTCTCAGACCTTTTATTTTTATCCTCTTTCTTTTTTCTTGCCCCTTAGCTTATTCTCTTCTAAACAAGTCCACTCCAAAACTCAAAGTGGCAGTAAGTAACACACCACTTGCCTGCCGTCCCACTGTCCGTCCTGCTGATCTGTTACATCTTTTCCTTTACGTGGTGCCTGCCTATTCCAACTGCTCTGTAAGCCACTCGGGGCAGACTGCCATGCAATACTAAGTTTTTGTGCCCTGATTAGACTATCACTTCATAACTCCCATAAAAATGCTGCTGCTATTAGATTTCATGTAAGTATTTATATACATATATACAAATATTTATCTTACCTTAAACGGAATGAGACAATATAAGTAAAGATGTTTCTAAACTTCTTTTCTTAACAGCAGTAGTTTTGGTTTTCCAAATTACCTTCCTTTCTTTTTACATCAGCCTTTCCCATTTTCCCATAAATACGATCTTACCTTTGAGTTCAAGTGGTAATGATTCATAAGATGTACAAAGAATAGGCCCCTGGAAGTGATCTTCTCCAGAATGGTATTTGACTTCATTAATAGTCTCCTGATAGTCAGGCATTAGCATTTATTTAAGTGTTCTTGTGTTAGAGGTTGCCAACTCTTGAGAAGGTTGGCACTGCTGCTATGATAGGGTTATGCTAAAACTGGCTGCATTTTTTGACAAGTTTTCATTATTTCAAGCACTCCCATTACAATATTTTAGCTAAAACCAAGCCCAAAGTAGTATTCTAACACTGTTAGAATAACTAAATATTCCTTGATGAGGTACATTTCTGTAACAATATTTCAGATTATCTGTCTGTTTCTGTCCCGCCATGCATTATATATGGGACTAATAATGCCAGCTGAATTCCTCAATGGTACCTGATCAGGAAAGGACAAAGGCTGCCAAGGCAGTTTTTGACTGGCAGACAGCTATGCGAGGGAACCGCGCTCAGAGCAGGCACCAATTACTGCAATGGAGGCTTTAACTCAGAACACAATGAAACAGGACTAGCTTGACAGACTATTAGGAATCCTGCTCTTCTAATCAATGCAAGAGCTGGGCCAAATCCATCACCAAAATACGCCTGCTACCACCAGTTATATGGAAGAGACCAGCTTTGGACAGATAGTCTGTCCTATTCTCAATAAAAGAAAATGCCTTACAAATAACCCACAATGACAATTCAGAAGATCACTGTATGCCTCTCATGTTCGCTGCTCAGGCATAGCCTTTCAGAAATTACCTAGAGTTAGCCTTTTGCTAATCAGAGGTAATCCACTTTCAGAGCAATCATGCACGTAAAGAAACGCTGTATTCTTAAGAAAAAACTGAAGGCAACCAGGACAGCACAACGATTCTTCTTCTATGGCTGCTACGCTAGAGTGTAACTTCACTTCCACAGCCACTCCCCATCAGTGATACCGGACCTAATACTCCTTTGCAATAACTAGAGAAAGTCAGAAGTTGTGAGGCAGTCACTTCCATTGTTTTTCATACTTGCATGTTATAATCTAGAGAAGCTTAACGATCTAGAGCATCCTATCTGGCCATCTCACCTTGCTGCACTGGTGACGTGTGGGTAATTTTCTTCAGTTTCCTTAAAATCACGATTACATGAGAGTCTCCAGTTTCATTTAAATAAAAAAGCCCAAGGAAAAAAAAAAACCACACTTCTACATGTTTATGACTTCAGGGGGGAAAAAAAAAAAAAACCTAAAAGGCTTAAACACATGAAACATTAACCAAAAAAAACAAAAATGTGTTTTGGATCTTGGTATTTTGGAGAAGGAGCTTTCAGCATTTCCACACTCTGCTTGTCAAGGTAACCTGCAGAAAGTCAGCCAAGTAATATTAACAGAACCTGATCCAAAGGTTTAAACAAATTAGCCAGCATGTTTGACTCCTCTCTTCAAAGGCTGACAGCGATCAGTGCTGCAAGCATACAGCATTGCCCTCAACCACAACCAGTTCTTTGACAGCACAGCTGTTAAACAAGCAGCACTCCACTTTCCCTAAAGCTGCAACCTGCTTTTATCTGATTAATATTTAGATAATTCATTTTGAGGGGAGGAAATCCTGATCAAGTCTCCATTTTACAAGAATGCCTTCCCTTTTCTCACATTTCATAGGAAACTCACATTCACACCTGGTTTTTTATAAGCATCCCAAAAGTACAAATTATTCTTGTATTTTGTACTTCACAATGTTATGATTCTACTACAAGGCATGCTCTTGACAACAGAGTTACAGACTGTTGCATCACAGTGTTTATATTATTTTAAGTGCATTTAACCCAGCCAGCTTCTTAGATCTATTAATTCTTTAAATATTTAAAGGACACATTATATGCATGAGACGGCTATACTGTGTAATTTCCTCCTCCTTAAATAGAACCACATGCCAATGTGGCTATAGACTTCATTTTGTGTATTCTTTGTTGGGTTGGTGCGGGGTTTACTCATTCTGAATCATTATTTCATTCTTTTTTCACTGTTTTCATTACATCCCATGCTGAAATACTAGCTGGACTAACACCAATGACCTGCATATACTCAAGTATCTCCAAAAGCATTCTTAAGGTAGCTTTAATAAGTATTGTTACATTACATCTAAGGATGAAGAGAAGACGTTTCAGGGCAGCACTGGTAAATGAACTTGGACTCCTGACTTGCACTCCAGTGCCAAGATGTACCAAGAGAAAAAGCATCACAAGTGAAACGGAAGGGCCCTGCTGCACACGGACTGCTGGAGCATCAAAGCAGTACCCAAAGGACAACCGGTTTGATCCGATACATGGACTCAAAGCGACTTGAAACACAGTGAAATTGAAGCAACTCATCTGCTAATTCAGCTCTGGCAGTGAGGGCATGCTGAAATATTTAAGTAGTTGCTTTTAAAAAGGGCATTTTTTTAGACGTGCTTTGGCCAGCTTTAGAATCACTGATTCTCAGTCACTGGCAGGAAACAAAGTAACAGGGACTCTGGAGAAGCTCCTGTCAAGAACTAAGTTAGTGGAGTGGAAAGACAGGGATGGCATTTGCACTGGTGGCAAACATCCTATTTATACCATCCTAAATTAGGATATTGAGGATATAATTAGTTAAGTTGCACTTTCAATAAAACTAAGTTAAACTTTAGAGTTAAAAGGACAAAACTGAACACTGCTGATTGAGATAAAATTCCAATCAACATTAGACTCTACATTTTACCTGAAACTGTTAGATAAATTTGTTCTCTCTTTTAAATTCATAAGATCCTTCACATCTCTTGCATCACTCACTTTTTCAGATCTGCAACACTAATGAAAAAGCACTCATGCTCTAGAAAAATGATTTGGCACTTTATAAGTATGATCAAGATTAAATTATCAGTTCAAATCTAGCAGCAACAAGTGAGAATCATTATCTGGCATCTGCCACTTAGTAGCCTGTGACATACACCAGTAGTTTTACGGTGGTCCTAGATGGAAATGTGCCCACAAAGGAAATGCATCACATAAATGGTGGTACTTCTTGTCTTCCAATACTCTGCTCTAGTACCTCCATTGAAGCCCATGGAAGAACATGAAATTGCAAAACCCCTTTCCCGAAACAACTCCCATCACTTCTCTTAAAAATAAATAAATGGTGGTTTCAGATAAGAGTTGCAGGTGTCCCTGAAAATGACCACAGGCCAGGGTTGTCAAAAAGCACATGTCAGTATTTCCTTCTTTCCCCTCTTTATGCAACAAGAATAAAAACATGAACTCACCAGTTGCTCATGATGAGTTTCAACCTGCACTAACTTTCAAAAAAGCTTTCCTATCAGCTTACCTGGGCACAGAAACAAAGCTAAAAGTTTGTATGCTGCAATCCCAATTCACTGCAAAGTGGGGGGGGGGGAAATCACTAAAGAAAAATTAATGCTCTATATGTCATTGAAAGTGTAAAGAAATTCCTCCATTCTTCCTATCTTGTCTGTTTTCAAATAAAATTTTATTAGAAATACTACTTCCTCTCTAACTATACATATATAGGTGAGATATAGATATGGTGATCCCTCTCTCTCACACATACCCGCCCTATGATTTTTTTCCTTCCATTTCCAGAAAAGAAATAATTTCCTTCTGATATATAGAGCTGAAGTTTTATTAAGCTAATAATTCAAAAAGGCAGCAGGTATTTTAAACAAGTTCTTTAAAATTCAAAAAAAGTTGAGCTGTGATCATCAAAAAATAGGATCAAAGAGAAAGAGGCATTTGTGACTTTGCTCATTTGTTTGTCGGCTTTTGTTTTGGTTTTTTTTAAAGAAAAAAAACACAAGGCATCTTTATTCTGTACAACTAAGCAAATAGAAACAATCTTTGTTTTTCTTCGGCTTTCTCTTCCCAAAAACATTCAAAAGATGTTCAGGCATGGTGTCACAAAACCCCACTTCAGAAGAAACTAAGCAAGCTTAATAGGATTAGCTCTTGCCTTTATAAAAAGGAATACCTCATATATTACATTTTTTTATGTAAATAAAACATATATATAACTTGCTTATATACATTTTATATATATATAAAGTCAGTGTATATATATGAGCATAGATAAAGTGAGCACACATATATATGTGTGTGTGTGCACTATGATATATGTTATGCTCATATCATCAACCTCACAAAAGCGCTTACTTAAAGGTCGCTACTCGAATATTAAGAACAGCTAAAACAAAGTTCCACATTTGCAGAATCACCTTAAGGAAATGTACAGGAAAGGAATTCTGTTCATCTCCCATTCCTTCATTTTGCCACGACCGGTTACTGCCACAGGGAGAGCAGGTCCACTTGTTCTAAAACGTGGTCCACTTGCCAGACATCAGAAGAGCCAGAAACTCTCTACTAGTTATTTTGGCTAAATGTTTCAAACCGGAATTAGTTTACACAAGCTCACAGGTGCTGAAAGAGCTGGAAGCATTACTCGGCTGCCTCCGAAACAGGTGACTTTCAAGATGAAAGGGGCTTCCATCCAAATGATGCAAAGCAGTATTTGGCACATTGCACACATACAAGAGAAACACCACTACTGTCATCTAGATACTGAGCTCACTTTTATTAGAGCATATGCCATATGTCTGGCTAAGATGCAGCATGCTTCATGAATGCATCTTCTCTGTTCCCCACAGCTAAGAATCCAGCAGCCTGCGCTCATGACAGCCTTCACAGAAAAGCTAAAGCCAAAAGATCGTCATGCTGAACTTCCCTTTGAGCAGGGCAGGGCATAGATACCAGTTGTCCAAACGTCACGCTACCAAGCCCCTAAGATTATCAGTGTATCTGTGTAACAACACGGATTCCTCATGACCAGAGGAAGTCTTAAAATGCATGTTGGAGAGTCTTCTCCTTCATAATCCTTCCTTCCCAATTTTCTAGATATTCCTGAAGTCCTTGCATCCTCCACTGTGCTCCAAGAACACCCCAGGATCAATCAGAGTAACTAATCTTTCATAATGAGCACACTGCTCTTGAAAGGAGATTCATTCTGGTCATGCTGCAGCTGTTCCTTTTCTTGTTTGTTGGGTTTTGTTTTTAATTAAAAACCAGAATATAGACACGTAAGCACAGCTTTATTAGAATTCGCATCTTGCTGGAAAAGTTCTGTTAGTTAAAAAAACTCCTTTTAAGGACAATCCCAATTTCTCCTCATGAAACAAATATTGTATAGCATGCACAGGTTTTCTAGTAATTTCTAAGCATGTAATAATTTCATTTAATAAGGCCTATTCAATTTTAACAATAATTAATAGATATATTTGATGTTTCACACATCCCGGACCTTCCAACTCACCATAAGGAAACCCCCAAAACTCTATTAGTTTCTTTTACCTGAAGGGGCTAACTTCCATCAGCATCCCATTTAACAAACTATAGGAAAGCACCCTTGGAAACTGAAAAATGCGTCAGTGTTGCCACTCATTAAGAAGCAAGTCCAGTGTACTCTTCAGATGACTATCCTAGAAGGGGAGAGGGAATGTCACTATAGATTTTAGATATGCCTGCAAATAAGAATTTGGAAGCCACCATGAAGAAAGATTGCAGAGAGACAGGAAGCAATCCTCTTATGGATCGAGCCCTTGTTAAGAGTGGAAGATTCCCACTGAATAGGACAGGGGAGAAGGGAAGCAACACTGATGCCCTGTGAAGTAGAAAGGACAGATGAGGAAGTTGGGGGCATATATTTACCTGGCCAATCCTATCTTTACTTAGGAAATTCTTGTACCCAAGTCTGTTGTTGATTTTTGATACAGATTTAAGTGAGCATTATACCATCCTTTATATTTATCATCATTTATATCATTTTTATCAATCTTGTACTAAAATTTCTTAGAGCAAAAATTTAGAGCATCACCACCTTCGATTCACTCTACTAAATAAACAAATAAAACATAGAACTTGGCTTCCCCCCCCGCCCTTCAAAAGGTCAGTAAGCCAGCCTCTTACATTTCCATAGCACCTTACACACCAAAATCTCAAATTACTTTACAAACTTCAGGTGTCATCCATCTTGCAGAAAAGCCTTCTACAGGCAGGAAACTGGCCGGATAGATACTGCACCTCTTAAAAAACAAAGTCGTCTTACAAATTAAAGAGCAAAACTCTGTGCCTCTTACAAGTACATTTTTTTGTAGCTGGTCAGAACAACATTGTCAGGTTTAAAACACTGGCCCAGAACCTTACAGTCTATTCTAGAGAGAGGTGTTGATTTTTACTAGCTGAGGTTTTCATTACCAATACTTGTCATCCCACAAACATTAAGACAGGCACACGCAGACTTTTGGTGGAGTTCTTGGTGATTCACCACCACATACATACTTTCCACTCAGAAATGTTTGTTGGTGGGGCTCCTGTGACTCACCTCCAAAGCACATTCTTCCCCATCATCATGGTCCCTTGGTGGAGTGTTGGTGATTCATTAATGCATGGCCAGTCATCTTAACTCAAGCAGTTCGCCAGATGACTACGTTGTGACTTCTGCTTGCTGAGTGAAATAAAAGTGTTCTTCCACATCAGTTGGTATCTCTAGTAGGTGAGCTCTGAAGGCAGAGCTGTTCCACTGCTATTCCCATAAGTCCGGTCCTTCCTAGTTTTGCCTTGTCCTACTATTTTTGGGGGCCAACGGAACACCTTTCCTTGGTATTTAATCCCTCATTTTCCATATGGTCAGGTAACTACAGATAACTAACAAAGGAACACTTCAGAAGACTAACAGCACTATGAAGCCACTTCCAGACAGCCCATTAGGCTGAATCTCAGCGCCAGGAACAGAGTACCTTAGCTAGAACATTACGAAGTTAATGATGCTAACCAGAAGTCCAGCAACACACACTTTGTGCTCACTAACTACAGACTTATTCTTATTTGTCTACTAGGGAATAACTCTATTGTTAAACAATAGGAAGGAATCTTAAGGCAGAGCCCAGGATCTTTTTTTTTTTTAAGAAGAAAAAAAACAACAAAAAACCCACACCACAAAACCAACAAACCCACACACAGCAACCCCCCAGAAAGTTCTGCAAAAACCTGTCCTGCAAGCAAATCAGGAATAACTCTGAAGAGGCAGAAGCATAGGGCATACATACAGAGTACTTGAAAATGTTCAAATCCAGAAAGTGCTGCCCATACATTACCCCATACATATTTGCATGTAACAACAATTATGCTGTTTATAACTAATATTGCTGTTATTATGGAAGATGTTCCTCCCCACCCCCAAGATCCAAGACTGATGACTGTACATATTTTGGCCAACCAATTGAAAATATAAAAGGTGCTGAAAACTCCATAAGAGAAAAGAAAAATAGGCCTGTAGACACAGTTACCAGTATGTGCGGGGAAGATTTTTAGGACTCCAAATTATTAGTAGAGATCACTTCCCCCCCCCTTGGTTTCCTGTCACAACAAGCTTTCCCCTTGCCCTGTGCTTCCAAATGGCCTTCATATAGAATAATTAATTTAAACATGTAAGTATTAGCTATTTAAGTCCTTTTAAGAAAATGCTTTTGGTTATGATTATCTATGACATACTGTTTATTTTTATCTCAGTTGTAAAAGTGAGACTATAGATCAAATCTCTAACACCCTGTTCTACACACTGTTGTACTTGAGGTTACAGCCATCAGTGCTCTTGTTCCTTGCTCATTTATGCAATGAAAAGAAGTCTAAACAGGTAGCATGTTCTGTGCTGCTGTCAGCAGTGAAGACTTACAGCACAGGTATGGATTTAATAGAAGTCCCCCAAAAATAAATAGTTATGTCATATGACTTTGGTTGTGGTCCTCCTTATGTCCTTCAGTGAGAAATTGATGCTATGTAAGTAACTTAAGAATACTGTTTCTTTTCCATCATCTGCCACTCATTCACAGCTTAGATTAGCAATTAATTCTACACATATATATAAAACCAGGTCTCCTCTATGGGTCTGGAATGCTACAACTTTTTCTCTTAAAAACTTCCAGTTCGTTTCCAAAAAGGAGGCCAGCCTACAACAGCAGATAGAAATTCATGCTGTCTGCAAAAATTCCCGTATCTGTTACTTCCATGACTTTTGGAAAGATAATTTATTTAGAAGGAGTTCACATTTTTCCTACTACTGTTAATTTATTTTCATGTTAAGTTTGCACCTATATATTCAAAATTACTGATCTACAAAGAAAAAAAAGAGGCATAGCAGTAGCAAAATGGCTATGTTGTATGCTGCAAATTACACTATCACTTTGAAACAGGAAAATGCATAGGCATTCAGGGAGGGAGGACTTGTGTGTGGTTTTGTATGTTTTATGTGTTATGATCACGGTGGTTTCTACATTGTAAAGCCTTATAGGCAGGTTAGCATCCCTGTAACCAAATTGCTCTTCCAAATCACTAGAATCAACCATTACACCTTGGAGAGTGAATCTATTAGTGACTGCAGACAGTAAAATAGTTGTCAGCAGTATGACCACAGTTAAAAAAAAAAACCCTCACACATCTCTCTAACTACAATAGGCTACAACTGGAAAAATATGCAAAAATAGTCCATAAGAAATATAGAGCAAGAACTTGTACAGCCCACTGTCTCCAAAAAAGATCACAGCCAGCATTTGTGTGCACACCCTCTGACTCAAACTTGGATCAAACGGAAAAGGATGAATACAAGAAGTACCCACCTCAAGTGTAATAAGGAAGCAAGCTATGAATTCTTGACCAATTACTCAAACCTCACCAGGATGTGAGCCCATAGCTTCCCCAAACTCACGCCAGAGTGGATGTGGTTTTCCAGTTGCATAGATGAGTAAACCCTCAATGCTTTTATTCCATCCCATACAAATACATTTTGTTTACATTTAGGTCCAAGGGGTAAGACTGAAGAGGCTGCATTCATACAGAAAACATTTGGGACCATTTAATCCAAAGTTGGAGGCAGCACAGCTTTCCCTTCAAGCCTGTCGAGAGGACTCCCTTTTACCACCCTGCAACCAGCAGGCACCCTAACAATCCACAGCAAGAGCAAGTGAGTGGAGCCTCCTAACACAACAGTGAGTACTCACAACCCAGTGGTAACACCGACAGCGTACCTGAACCCTGGCTGTGCCATTTTAGATGCTGTAGGTTATTCTTTCCAGCATGCAATCACTGCCTGATCAGCAAAAAAAATTACACAGAGAGCCCTAAAGATATGCAACACTGCATATAATCAAATGCAAAAGCATGACAGAAAAACAAGAACACCCTCAGCACACTACAAATTTGTCCCTAGATGGTACTGAGCAAGCTGTGCTTCATCTGCATATATTCTAGTGCCAGATATGTACAGAAAAAGACAAAAAACCTGTCTGTAATACCTGTATACGTACTGAAAAAACTTAGACAGACATGACTATATACTGTAGCACATGCATATCCCACAAAGCAACAAGTCCAAGACAATTCAGCATCTGTTTTTCCTCTTTTTCCCCCTGCTACCCAATTAGCCAACTTCCACAGTCATACGTCATGTATAAAGCCAGGTAAATTCTAACCGACATTTAAAAATAAAGTTTCTAATTATTGCTTCTGCAACTTTTATGAGATTACATTCTGAAAGCAAAAATGAGACACAAATAAGAACATATTCAAGGAAAGATAAACTGTTTTCATGCATTAATAATCAAATGCAGCTAAGTAGTCTTACTGGTGATTTATTGCATATGAATTAAAATTCTACACAATTCTGGCTTTTTCCTGAATACATAATTACAAAAGCTTGAACAATTAAAATATAAAATGCATTTATATACTTTTTAAATGCTCTCCTTTGAATAAGCATTAAGTATTTTAAATATTTAAATGAGCTTTATTCCACTTCTATTTAGTTATTTCTTCATGTTTTGTACCTAGGGAAACATTTTAGGCCAGAATTCCTTAGCCTGAATTACACAAGAGGCTCCATGAAGCGTATGAGAATGTATCATTCAGTACATGTAGAACCAGGCTATACAGACACTACAAAAAAAAGCAGTCCTGTATCACCCATTACTTTGTTTTCATAGCTTTACCCAGCATATCTTTTGTTATGACAGCTGCAAAATCACCCCATTACTCAGCCCTCTCCTCCCTGCTCAGCATTACATCCCTGTTTGTCTTTTGCACACATCCATTCACACATGCCCTGCTACTCTGTTTTCCATGTTGCCATGCTGGCAAACTCTGAAGATCTGTATTAGCTATTATTTTTTCCTCCCCTCCCTCAGAATCAGGCTCACACCAGACTGTCACTCCCCTCCTCAGTATTACCAGGACTAGCCTGCATCCTCAATGTCACTCTTGTTTCAGCTACAAGCACTTTCAACTGCCTTTCATCATCACATCTAGCCCATGTCACTAAAAATCGTCTCCTCTTGCACTAGCAGAGGTCTGGGGTTGATCACACTCCCCTTCCTATACATCCACATACTGTCTTCACACAGGTCTTTCCTCCTGCAATTGCCTTTAGCTGTTAGGTAGTTTAAGTCATTAAAAGAACTGGCAACAGCTCCTGATACACCCTCTCACAACACAGTGCAACTACGGTAGTATTCTCTTTTCTGAATTTGGGATTTAGCAATAGAAGAAATTAAACTATTTCAAAAGGTGAAGGGATAAAATGGGAAGGATTTTAGAGTAGAAAACACAGCGTAACTAAGAAAGGGGACGAGATGAACCTTCACATAACCAGCAATTACTCACCCCCTTTAGACAGAGAGTAACGTTGTACTAACACAATTGGGAAACGCAACTTTCACTATTGTTTAACCTGCTTTGTAGGCAGCTACATTTATTTCCTCACAACCACATAAGCTAAATGGGGAATTTCAGAGCCACATTTTAAAATAACTCCAATTCATTAGGCAGTTTAGAATATTCATTAGGCAGCTGTGAAAACCCTGTCTCCTGCCATTCTCCTGATCACTCCAATAGGAAATGCCACTCTGTGAGCTGACACTTCTGCAAAGCAAATGCGAAATTGTATCGACAGCAGACTCGTCAGTGCAAACCTCTTCGCAGTTTCAACAGCTGCCTCAGGAGTAGGGCTGTGAGGAACCAAACCAGAGGTAAAAATCATTATTTCCTTTCCCTGCTGTTACGAAAATATGACTCAATAAAACTAGGACTTCATCCTAAGAGTTTTCAAAGGCGGTCTGATATGCCTTGGTGCCTACAAAATTAGGATCTTCAAATGGATGCACATATATCCAACACCATCATAAGTGCAAGAACACTTCCAAAATACAGATATCCACACTTAATGTTTTTGCCTGCAAGAATTTCCTGATTCTCAAGGAAAGTATTTGGAACTATGTATACTTGAAGGTTTCTCTAAAATTTGATGGTTTACATTCTTCTTTCCATGCCATTAGGTTTATCTTTTTTTATTCTTTAGATCCATTTGAGTTACTCCTCATTTGTCATATTACACAATTTTGTTTGCCTCTAACGTAACTAAAAAAAATGTTTGAACCTCAAGATGTATAGTATGCCAGAGAAAGTTTACTTTAGTATTTACCTTTATATTGCACTGATTAATTAAGTTCAGTCCTATTGGGCAATGTAAATGTTTACTGCATCTGTCCTGTAGATTGAGTCTCTAAGGTAATAAGCATCTTTGACTGTAAGAGAGAGAGAGATGTATAGCGATCCTTAAACTTGCCGATCTGTTGTACTTCACTTGGTGTAATTTTAGTTTCTCTAAAACATCTCCCTAAGAGTCACTCTCAGTTGCCTTAAGTAATACTAAACAATATATGAAATATTTAAGTGAAAAGATGAAACCTTAAATGAGAAAAGACTTAAGAAGGATGGTTATGCACCATAGTCAATTATGCAGCTTTGCCAATGTTCAAAGACAAACTATCTCTTCATAGTGGCACTGCGCAAGTGCGTAACATTTAGATAAATGGAAAAAGGGGTATTTTACTTAAAGTAAGTCTTTTCAAGAAAACTTGGGAAAGATGCACTTTGTGAGCCATCTCCCAATGCTGGATAGACCTTCCAAATATGGCTAATTCACCACACGCTAACAGAGGCAGCTTTAAGACTCGGAAAATATAGCCAACAAAATCTGTAAAGCAGAGTTGGAAAGTTTTCACTTCCCGCTAAACAATCGGTACTTAAGCAGCAAAACTTAGACAAGTTAAGTATTCATATGGCATTTAAACATCTAGAAGAGCTGGAAGCAGAGAGACTCACGTGAGCCTCAGGCTGCAAGTGTTTCACGCTGGAATTGACATGAACTTAAAACACAGTGCAAGTCATCATATCAAAATGGCAATCGCAAACAAGCCAGCTTTTCACAGCCCCTCTCGATGTTCACCGATTGCACTTCATCCCCGTTGTTAGTTACGACGAGTACAGAATGTGCACGTGGTTTGGAGCCAAGGAACAGCCTTCCAGGTTCCTGCAGGGAAGTCATAAGCCTGGGTTTCTGAGATCATAAAATGGTAAGTAAAAGAAATAACACTACAGTTCATTTACTAGACATTATCTGTCATAAAGCTGGCAAAAAGCCCAATTAAGATGCTATTAAAAATACAGAGGAATATTGAACAATACCAATAAGAGATCAGACTCCACAGACCTTGCTTTTTTTAAATCTTGCTTGTGAAAGGTTACACTTCTATGTCTCTTGAAAGCCAGAAAAAAGCTATCCTTCATAGCCAGGTTTACCAGAGTAGAATGACAATATTTAACATATTTTGTAGAACTTTATTAGGAATTTTAAAAACAACTCCCTCAGAAAGTAGAAGCTCTGAGGAAGTTAGGAAACTAGTTGAAAAAAATGTAAGAGGAGACAAAATAAACAATGGCAATGATAGTGTCAGAATTGTATGGACTCCATTTCAAAACAGAAAGAATTCAAAATACGATCAGTGAACCATACAAGGCATCTTAGATCACCAAACATGGTCCCAAACAGATGAAATTTTTTGCCTAGGACTTACATTACCAAACGTCCTTGTGCACAATAAACCAGATAATCCAGGAGTTTCTGCATTATAGCTGCATCTACATCCTGTCATTAACATTGAGACTGCACTTTCCCAGGTATGGGTCCAAGCTGTTTTCCTTTCATCCATGCTGGACCACATGGGACCATTCCGGTAGACAGCACACTTCATTTAGGCAGTGCCAGTTGTCACACGGGTAGCGTTACAGGACAACTTCCCGAGCAGGACACAGCTACAGCAGAACCCGTTGCCCAACACACCGCATTCACAGAGGGGGTGAACAACAACAAAAACACTCTACTTGTACCTTGGCTTTTTATTGTTAAGATATTCCTGCAGGAGTGGAAATTTCCTGCAATGATGAATGTTGGTCACTAGTAGTAGACTGTGGTCAAAACGTGCTTACCATCTTGAACCAGATTCGTATTTGAGGTAGTTGTGTTTTGAACAAATTAAAGACCAGTCCAGGCACTCAGACCTCAGATTTCTTGTTTTCTCAATATAACTGTGTGTGGTCTCAGAGCTTCACTCATTTAAATGAACCCCTTGTCCTCTCATTAAGTCAGAAGAGGGGGAAAAATGGCCAAATGTCTCAAGAAAAGTTCTCAATTTGATCACATTCAGCTACTTAGTACTACCACCTCCTCTAATTAAGACTGCATTTTCCCCCTCACTCGCTTAAGCAACTTCAGTTTCCCCCTGCACTATCATCTCAGCCTGATTGAGTGCAGAAAAACCCATTCAAAGAAGAGATAGTTTGAGTCACACCGAGTGCCACAACTTAACTCTGCCTCAGACTTCATATGGTTTTTGCACGACTCAATAAATGAACTACTATTTAGAGAGAACAACTATAAATTTAAAAGCTGATAATATCTTACACAATAATAATGAATGAAACAATAATATGCCATTTTACTGTCCCACTAAAACCAGTGCTGTAAACTGTTCATCCATGAAGGCACACTGTGCTGCGAAAGATCTCGATGGAAGCACGCATTTTCATGTTCTTTCATACATGCAAAGACTTTATGTGGGGCTACAGATATTAGAAGCACCAATATTTTATCTTTTGGTCTCCACAGAACAGCAGGAGTATTACTATGGGAAATGGGGGAGGAATTGTGTTAGTCAGCTGTTTTGGGTGTGCAGGTATGCTGAACAGCCCAATTTCTAGAGGCTCAGGACACTTCCAGATCTACAGTTAAAGCTTTAGTTTCCATGCTCGGAACCTTAAACGGACTTGGGAGCGCTTCTCCCATCTGTGAGATTCACTCAGGAAAAGTGCTTAAGACTATTAAGGTGTAAATCTCATCTGTCTATTTTACATCCTTCTACAGCTGCAGCATCTGCCCCCACGTTGTCACCCAAGAATTTCCGTATAGTAAGACTCTACAAGGTAGCTGCCACTCTTTTTTACTTAAGATTTTTCTATGGCACCAGAATTTTTTTTTTTTTAATATATCATCTACCTTCCATCTCTTAGACCACAATCCTTTAAAGACTTAAAGCCTGTGCATAAGTAAGGGTCAAGGCTTAATTTTCATCCACTCTGTGCTTATTTTGTCTAAGTGAACTGGTGGTAGATTCAGAGAAATAGATGGAAATCTCACATGGAAAAGTCTTTAACTTATGTAGCTCTCCAACTTAGCAGTTGCCAGAAAATGTGATATTTTAATCAAAAGGCATACCAGACTTTGCAATTACCTTACTTCGAAGTAAAAGCAAGTAAGGCATTGACATTTATGATTAATAGAGGAAAAGAGATACTGTGATGCCTATATTTCAGTGTGGGATCACAGCTGTGCCAAGCTTATCTGCTTCTATTAAAACTCCAATCATCTAGTAAAGCTGAGATAGCTGCAAGTAGGAGCATCAATGTACTCTGGCATCATACAGGTTTCTCTTCTTTCCATGATATACTATATTCTTACCTTCTTTCCTAAAGCTTGAATAAAACTAAGGAGTTTTCTTCATGCTTTTATCTTGGAATTTACATAGGTCATTTGTATTTAGGAAGCCCTTTCATCAAAAGCAAACTAAAAAAAAAAAATCCTCCTTGTACTGCTGCCTTTTCAAAGGTTATAAAAGTATCATTTAAAAAGCTGCATTTCCAAGGGACAAACATAATTTCAGCTTCCATTTTTACAAAGTAAACTCTGGTTCCTGTGGTGGACTTGAATTATCCTCATTTTACTATATATAATATTTGTTTCCTTTAGTATCTCACCCCTGTCTTAAAAAGTGCAACTTTCACAGCAGTCCACTAGCCTTCAAATGCTCTAAAGAAACATAAATGGCAATCTATTTACGGCACTGTTTTTCTAACACCAGAGGGAAGTATTTTGACTTTGGATAGAATGCAAAATCCCCACTAAAGTCAGTGAAAGAAGTGTTTGGATGATAAACCGAGACCAATAGTGACATACCACAATCTTTTCCTATTTACACTGGATAAAAAGAGGGCACTGGACACTAACCACGCAAACGTAAAAAGAGTCCTATCCTTCTAGCAACAAGCTTCCTGCAGTCTATCCAAGTCTCCCACCCTCTTTACTGCAATTAATCATCCTGAATGATGTGGTACCTGCTGGTTTTTTTCCCCTCTCTGCTCCCCATCTTTTAGGACAAACTCTAATGAAAACACTCCATTTCGTGAAGGTTCATAGCTGCTATTCTGCACTCCTTTTCTACTGAAGTTTCGATCTCTTCCTTGCACAGGCAGCAAGAACAAAAGCTGCTGAATTTCTCTGCATATTGCAGTTTATCTTTCTACAAATAAGGCCTGTGACTAATATTATTTCTGATTTGTTGCGTTTACTAAAGCCTGAAGAATATTTTCAGGCCATTCCTTGTGCCCATTCAGTACTCTGCTTTCCCCTCCCAAGGCTAGAGCACTCTCCACCCTCCCACACAACTGCTGTACCCATCCCTTTCTGGGAAGTGGGATATGCACATTCTTTACCTGGGTGACTTTCATACCCTGCTGCTAAAGCATAACCCCCTGGATCTCAGTTTTCTGTAGACAGGTTTTTGTTGTTCTCTCTCCTCTTGAGCAAAGTTGTGCAATACACACAGAAGAGCACACCACAGGAAGAGTAAAGAAGAAACGTGATCTTACTTGTGCAATATAGACAAAGGAGGCCTCCATAGAAGCTGAAGGGACAGAGTTTATGGGATACAGAGGGGATAAGAAATAGATACGGCGGGGGGGAGAAGTGAAAAATGTTTTGTAGGCTCTTATGTGGTCTGACATTTCTCCTCTTTTTACTCTCCAAAACTCAACTTCCCATCAAAATATAGAACTGGCTTGGCTTATTTTTTAGGTTCATTCACAACTCTCCATAATTATGTAAGTGCATTTATGTTTGAGATTATTTTAATTTTGAGCTCACCGTGAAATTTCATTTTGGGTAAACACCTTCGAGTACCTGAAGCCTAATTTGCATTAAGTATAATACTCCTTACCCCTCTTTCTTTCCTGGAATGCTTCCATGTGCTCTTAACACAGCTGCTACGCTCTACTTAACTGATGACTGATGTTTTTCACACCTATACACATTTTTCCTGACATTATTGTTGCCCAGCTCTAACTTCCTATTCCTATGTAACACATGGGAATTTTAGCAACTGCTGTTGCATTACTGTGCTGGTTTTGGCTGGGATAGAGTTCATTTTCTTCATAGAAGCTAGTATGGGGTTATGTTTTGGATTTGTGCTGAAAACAGTGTTGATAACACAGGGATGTTTTAGTTACTGCTGAGCAGTGCTTACACAGAGTCAAGGCCTCTTCTGCTCCTCACCCCACCCCACCAGCGAGTAGGCTGGGGGTGCACAAGAAGCGAGGAGGGGACACAGCCGGGACAGCTGACCCCAACTGACCAAAGGGGTATCCTTTATGCTCAGTATGCAACTCTGGGGGAAGAAGAAGGAAGGGGGGACATTTGGAGGATGGCATTTGTCTTCCCAAGTAACCGTTACACATGATGGAACCCTGCCTTCCTGGAGATGGCTGAACACCTGCCTGCCGACGGGAAGTAGTGAATGAATTCCTTGTTTTGCTTTGCTTGCGCGCACAGCTTTTGCTTTCCCCATTCAACTGTCTTTATCTCAACCCACGAGTTTTGTCACTTTTACCCTTCCGATTCTCTCCCCCATCCCACCGGGGGGGGGGAGTGAGCAAGCGGCTGTGTGGTGCTTAGTTGCTGGCTGGGGTTAACCACAACAATTACATGGAGATGTTTTATATCTATATTTTGTAGCGATCCTAGAACAACTAATTAAACATTTACTGTTTGACCTTTCTTAGCAGGGACTCTTCCAAACAAAAAAAAAAGGAATAAAAATATAGCTACTTGAAATTTTAGACATCTCTCCTAAACTTATGGGACACATTTTCTTGTTTCAATAAGAGTGTTCTTTAAAGGCAAATAAAGAAAACCAGGAAATTATCAGACCTCAATATGAAATCTAAAAGAAAAAAAAAACCTCCAGCATCATACAATCCTCCATTACTCTCTGGGATATGTATGTAGCTAAAAATAAAATATTGAGTTACAGTATTTCTGGTACTATAGAATGCCAGTCCCTGTAAGGCATATTTAGTACTTTTGTTTGCGGTTTGGTGGTTTTTTTTTCCTTCTTTAATTATTCATCTCAATGGAAAATTTCAGTCAGTCCAAGATTCTCTTTAAAATAAAGAGAAGATTTCATCTCTGGAAACAGACTACTCAGGGGATCACGAAATCCCTGGCATTCTTGGGTTTTTAAACTCATTAACCTCCTTACAACTGTTGTCAGGGGACTTTCAATACTTAAAGAACTAAACAGCTAACACTTTCAAATGCTGGAATGTCACCAATGACAATGAATGGCTTTGGACCCGGAGTGCTGGAAAGCTGCCAGTTCTGGCCAAGGATTTGCTGAGTTTACATTGAATTCTTGGACTGGATTCTAAATCCCTGTATTTGGATTTCAGCTTTGGCACTGGCCCATTTGTATCCCTAACAGTAATAAATTATCAGAATTTCATACTGATTTAAGAACCTGAACTGACAGTGGCTTAATATGAACCAAGAGTTCTCAGAACATCACGGAACAAGTGTTTCAGTCCTAAGCAGACAAAAATTACTTAAGTACAAGTTCAGATTTGATTTAACTACTTGCTAGACCCATTAAAAAAAAAAAAAAGAACGAGATAACACTTCTGAACCTGCAGAATGTTATTTCTCTCCAGGAATGAGGAAGATACCTCTATTAACCTCTACCACCTCCAGTTCCCAGGAAAGACCTTCAGCCAGCCCGCCCAACACAGAGGGGCTCTGCAGGACTCTCCTACTGAAACCTGCACAGAGCTGAACTTCAACTCGAGAACTGTTGGGGGAAATCATTGTTATAATAATGAGACTTATTTTAAGTCTGTATTATAATAAGACTTCGTACCAAAGTGTCAGGAGGACCCCTACTGAGTAATGATTGAAGAAATAAAAAAATTTTAGGAACCCTACAACTCCGTAGACAAAGTAATGTACAGGCTGCCAAGGAAGATGCACCCAAGGCTATATGGAGCTGCATAACCATACGCTACAGTCCTGCAGGCAGATATTACTTTATTCCAATTCCTATACGATGCATGCATTACCTGGAACTTACTAGTCAGCCCCAGGGTCCCAACATCATTAGAAGAATACCAGAGGGACTTGTATACAAACTTGTGCTGGCACGAAGTAGCCTATTATAATGTATTACTTTGAGAATGCACCAGCTCTGTGAGATACTCATCCAAATTAATCCAAAGACAACATTCTAGAAGAAGGTATTTGTACAAAGCCACAGAGTGGCTCTTTGCAAAAGGAATGGGGCGCAGGGTGAAGAGAGGAAAAGGGTGGGTAACCTAATTGATGTTTGGCTGCACAAATAGTGGGGACTTTAAGTCTATGATGATATAAGTATTTCATTGGAAAATGACTCAGACAAAAAGAAAGAAGTGTTTAGCCACTAAAACAGAAAAATAAAACTGCTAGGAAGTGGTGAACAAAAGCAATACAGTGCAGCTTTTTATATGGCATCTCTTAATGCACTATATCACAGTACTGGGATTTAGATTAAGGACAAAAGCAAACAAAAAAGAAATATTAAATCTGCACTAATGTAGTCCTCTGGATGGTTTTGGCTGTACATTTACCAGTTACAGTTGTATAAATGCCACACACAGAGATCCCAACTGAGAGGACTACGTTCTGTGGATAAAAATCTCGAAGAGTTTCCAAGAATAAAAGTAGTATCCAAGAATAAAAGTCACCCCAGGTAATGCTATCGAAAGTTACATTTTTCAGTGGCATCTATGTGGATATTTTGTAAAATTTCACTCTGGATTGATAGAGATAGTAGTTTCCAAGAAGCACTTACACTGTACATACTTATGAAGTATCATTAGTGGGCTGTGATAACATGTGATAAAATAGGACACTACTTTTTCTTCCATGCAACCACATGTAGGAGTTTTAAGAAATTAAATTGCCATTTTATTTGAAATAGCCAAAACCTATTTGTTGATAACTTCTAAAATCAATTTCTACCAGTAACTGCATTGAGAGAGAAAGCATTAGCTTTTTTTCATCTCTTTGCTGCTTCTATCAGTGTGTAAAATCATTTTAAGAATTTGGTTAGCCTCAACTTGTTACCAGGAAAGGATAAAGCAGAAAACTTCTGTTTTAACCATCATCTGGTCACTGAGCTATATTTTAAGTACCTACACAATGAATGTTTACGTCTTAAGCTCTATAGTAACAGAGCTTCTTCCAAACAGGATAAAAGGATTACATTGCATAGCACCAAGGTAATCAGAAAGCCATCTGGATAAATTAAAAAACAGTTAAGGTGTAATTTCTCACTAAAACTGAGCACTCGCAGCTCCATCTGAAGTCAGACTGCAGACATCTCAGCACTCTTAGAAGCCCGAGACTTGAGAGCTCCTTTCACCCCAGGGCACTGCCTATTTCTGCTACGCTGATCCAACCCAGCAGCTTCCTTCCTGGCCTAAATCTAGTTCTGGTCTAGCTCAGCTCAGACAAGATGCTCTGTGAAGTACTCATGAGGCTTATGAAGAAGGCAATAGAGGAATAAAGTGAGCGATTTCATTTTCGTGTGGGGAAAAAAAATTGAAGGTGCCTATCTGTTGTGGTTTAACCCCAGGCGGCAACTAATTAACTCTATCCCAGCCAAAACCAGCACAATATCGTGGAAGACTTCTACATTAGATTGTGACTTAATGTACCATGCATTTCCAATTAATTGACCAACACTGTGGAATAGCAAGGTTTTGAGTAACATTAAGCATTAGCCTGTCATACACATTGCAAATAACTATTTCAGACCTCTCTTTGCAAAGTAGAATAGCCTGGGATATCATCAATCTATTTCTCATGTAAACATAAACAAACAGCATCAAGCCTTCTCTGACTTCTGGTAATCAGTCTTGCCAAAATTCTGCCACTAACCAGGAACTATGAATTACACTCGATATAGCAACAGGCCTCCACATTCTGATGTTCATCTCTGGGGGAAAAAAAAAACCAAAACAATTTCCAAACATGGAATGATAGTCTCTATGTAATTTATTACCATGAGTACCTCATTCTGTGTTGAGAGCACAAACTTCAGATGAGATGAAAGAAAACAGCATTAAAAAGCCAAGTCCAAAAACATTGCACTGAAGAATTAAGTGAACTCTATAACACACGTAGGAATGGCCTAGAAAGGCATAAATGCACCAAGCACTCAAACAAGTTATGTAATAGTCAACATTTTCTTTTCACTCTCTTCTCGCAGACCAGCTACTTCTGTGATGTATATTGCTCTCATCTTGCCACTTTTCTTTCATTCCACTCTTGAAAAGCTGTGTTAAATTTCCCAAGGGCTCATCGTTCAGTAAGTACGCCTGTTACAATGTACTTACATGTCTCTGCTGTAATAGCCAACTCGACAAATAAACCACATAAAATTCTTAGCAAATCTACAATTATATGAAAACAGAAGAATTATTAAAAGCCAATTCAACACATTAAATGACTGACCACAGCTTTTATAGTCATTTAGCTGCTAAATACTTCCTTACTGACATCTAATCAGTTGATTTGAGGTGGTTTGTAGAATTTATTGTATCTCCACAAGTGAGAAACATATTTAATTGCCTATGCTTGTATGCTTTCCACAACCTAGTATAGACATCAAACTGAGCATAACACTTACTCTGATAGCACAGCACATTGTAAAAACACCTAACTTTGGTGTAATTGTTCATAAAAGATTTAGTCACATTTATATATATATATATAAAAATATGTATTATACATATTTATATAGCCATACCATACGAATGGAAACATTCAGAGAATAGAGCTAGGCAGACAGCAGAATTGATGTATTGCATAGAATTTTAAGATAAACAAATTTAGTTCTAATATGGAAAGAACTCCTGAAAACTATAAAGACTTGTCAGGTCAGATTCCTGAAAGAAGAATGTGAATCAAGCTATTAACTGGCTTTGGTTTTGACTTTACAATATGAAATAAAATATACGACTAAAAAGTCAAATATTTATTTCCTGTCAAAAAAGAAAAAAAAGGAAGAGTTTCAGTATCATCTTTTCCCCTCTCCCAGTTAAGAAAACCCAGTTAAACTGACAGTTTTGTAAGTATTCCAATTTTTGCAGAACTATATTTTTCTGAAAATGTATTTATTAAAAATGGAATTCAATCCTCTCCACTAAGAAAAGACAACCAACATTTACATAATCTTACAAACCACCTAGAATCTTTCACTTGAGAGCTGGAAATTCAAGTGAGACAAATGAGACAAGCTCCTTCCAACCTTCATGTGAAATATTCTTCTTGTGGTTTCTTGGGTTTTTTTAAACTACGAAGAAAAGGTGAAACTTAAGCAGCAAGAAATAAAAGCACAGAGGATGCTGAAAAAATTGATGGACGAGGATGGAATTTGACTTAAAGGCAGGTAATGAGATTGGTATTTATTTTTTTAAGCTGGATAAAGATCTAGCTACTAATCTCCTAAATTCACAAAAAGCTCTCTGGCCTGCTTTCTCCACTTGTTTTAAAGTCATGCCAAGAGGCCCAGGCACCTGCCCTGCCCTCACAAAATACATTTCCCCAAAGATCGTGCATTAGAAGCCTTCTAACAGACACACGCTCCATAACATAGGCAATGACACAGAAATCATGTCTAACTGGTGCCATAATAAAAACAGAATGTGTGCTAAGGAGCCCTGGCAAACTACAAACCCTGCACTGCAAATAGACACCGTCCTTTAATCTCTTCATTGCCATTTCTTTTCTAATCTAATTCACTTCTTCCCAGCATTTATACTGTTTACCTTTTGCATGCCTCCCAAATCAGGTAATACAATTCAATTTTTACAGTCATTTTTACATTCCTATTCCCAGTGATGCAATGACTACACTGAAAATATTGCAGAGAACTTAAAGAACAAGGTAATTCTGGCAACAGAAATGTCTGCATAGAGATTTTGTATTCTTCTTACACAAACAGAAATTTGGGGACAAAACTGGGTTGGCAGCATACCTTTCACGATTTTTAGTTTGGATAATAGCTTTCCAAATTTTAAACAGGCATACTATTTTTCTCAAATAGTGACTTTGTTTCATTTTGTTTCAAACAATGTCAATCCATTTATTTTCAAGCAAATCCATATACAGGGAATTGTATCTTGTTTATAGGATGGATTAAATACATTTGTCTTACTAATAATGAAAAAAATATTTAGCTTTTTAGCAATGCAACAGAAACAAGCATTTCAAACTACTACATTAACTCTTTGCCTTAAAAACAACACTACACAAAAAGTAGTCTAACACCAAGATTAGTCTTCTGCTTGTGATGTGTCACAAATTACATTACGGGTTATATAATGCACTATATGTTTATTCTGGCTCAGATTCTTTCACCTGTTCTCCCCTGGCATTGCTAGCACTACCAGATGGATTCATTTTAGATTTAATTAATTTACCACATCTCCTAGGATTTCGAAGAAGTAAAGCACTGACAAGAACCCTGGTTCTTTCCTTTCTTGGATACAGAAAAAGAATCTAGACAGAGAGAGATTTTCCTTTTAAGAACAGAATACAACATACACAAACAAATATCTGGGGAGAACACGTGTTGTTCAAAGAAGCTAAAAATAGTACAATCAACAAGCATATGTTTAACTGGGAACCTTCCTAGATTCTAAAAGTAACATTATTCTTTAAATCCAGCATGGATACGAGTACTCAGAAACTGATTTTTTTTTTTTTTTAATGGCAATGGAGCAAGCATATTCAAAGTGTCTGCATATAGATAAAGTGAATACCATACACATAGACAGATTCCCTTCTTGTCATCAACCTTCATTCTCTCCACCTTGTTATTTATCTATTCTTACAAATTCCTCAACACACTACAGCTAGAATAATTTCATCCAAAATAAAGTGGTTGTTTTTTTTTTTTAATTCCTTTTATTCTCTGCTTATGTAAAAAATAAATCTTCAAGAAGGGAACTTAGTACGGCACAACAAGTTTTAACCACCTGTAGTTCTTTAAAAATAGTAACTGCTCTAATGGACTCACAAACCACGTTCCCTTCGTAAATCTAACAAATGGGGTGAGTGGATGTACATTAATGAAATCATCTGCTTATTTTGATCACTAGGTTGCTTTATATGGACTGGGGCAAACCAGTTCTTTCACAAGCCTCCTCCTCTCCCGGCTTTCTCATTATCTGCTTTCAGATCATAAGATGCATGAGGCAGAGGATCGCCCCTTTTCAAAGCTGGTAATAGGATCTGGCATAACTAAGCCTGCAAAACCATTTGGCCTCTGAATACTACAATAATAAAAATAGTTCAGATGGACCTTTTAAGTTGGTAAGTCCAATTTTGAATACACAACGCTCCTTGTATAGAACGGAACATTTAAAACAATATCCTAGAGCCCTAGTAATGAATTTTCCCACTTGCAGAAAATACTACAAAAACCACAAGCCTTTCAGCCCTCTAAATGGAACTTAAATGGTGCAGAAGCATTGACACACGGTACAGGAATGAATTTTACTTCACATGTATCAATATGAAACACAAACCAGCTTACAATGAGTGCTGCCACCTCTCCATAGCCTGTCTTTCTCCTGATATTAAAACATTTTCATAAGTTCTAGCTCCAAGTGTCACACAACTGCACAAGACAGGTTTTCAGAAGTCTGGTGACACGCTTAAAGAGCATCAACTCAAGACTACGTAACCTGATCAGAAGCCTGAGGCCAGAAGACAAACAGAAACAATCTATAACTAAATTCTGAATAATGATTTTTTTTTTTTTTTTAAATACATTACATCAATGTAGCATTTTCTACAGGATCTGCACTGAATTAAACCAGTATTTTAGTTTAAAATAAAAACATCAATTATTTTAATAAAAGAATTATCTAATACTTTAGTTTAACATTATATTCTTTTAAATTATTAGAAGTGAGCCCAAATAAACCAAAATAAGCTGATCATGTAAAAGCAAACATCCAGGAACCAACATCAATTTAATTCCAGGGGCAAAGAAGCCTCTACTTTCACTGATATTAATGGCCAAAATAAATACTGCTATGGTCTAAGACACATGATTTGTTCTGACATTAAGCGAACTGTCATTTCCATCAGCTCTCAGAGCACGTTCTCATTTACCTATAACCATTAGAGCCATCAATTTTAAAAGTCATGGGCATTATGTTTTTCCTATAGGAGTGTCGTGATTACACCACAGCCTACATTTACATACCATTTAAAATCTAAAGAGTATTTTCCAAACCAACAGAAACTACAGTCTTAGTTACTGCTGAAAACAATCCATTCCCAGGACCAAAACTATTTGTCCCAAGGAAAAGACAATTCAATCCGAGAAATACAGTTATGAAAAAGCCTGCATTTAAAATGGTTCCTCTACTCCTTGTTCATAAAGATTTTTTTACTGAGCTGAGAGAATATAAATACACGAGACACAATCTTTAGAAGTCTTTTTACATTGCCAGAAGCTTTTCTAGAACTTTTACCTTTAATTGAAGCTATCATTACCTTTCTCTTCACTTCTAATAAACGTGTTGAAAATAAAAGCTCTGGAGCTCAAGTTCTCAGTGATAGGAAAAGCACCCTGAAAACAGTCTGGGCACCAAGCTCTACCACCTGTCATCTCACACTAGATCAAAAATGCAACAACTGCTTTAAACAACCTGTCCCAAACCCATTTTCTTCTCCCTCAGTCAGGACATTAATAATACCTTTATCCATACGGACTTCATACACTTGCCAAAATTCTCAGAAGATCAATAAAAAAAAAAGAGGTAATTTTAGAATAGTTACATGGAAATTAATCAATAGTTCTGTCAGAGCCCAACACCAACACATTTTAAGGCAGTAAGATATCACCCAAAGTCCCAGCCTCACCACCATCTTTGCCAACCTGCTGGTTCAGGGTCCCACCCTCAGCAGCCAGCCCCGGGCGGGGCAGGGTGGGGCAAGGCCAGCACAGCTAGGGCACAACCCGCAAGCACAAGCTGAACTCTGAAGTGAGAGTTACAGCATAATAAAAGAAAGAGTGGCTGGAAGAGCAATTGCAGGAAGCTGTACACATGTTGTGCATTTCTTTGTTTAAAAAAAAAAAAAATCAAAAAAGAAGGGAAAATAAAGCCAGCAGCTTACCAAAAACCTCATCGTGGATCTTCCCTAAAAGCAGGGCTAACTTTATCTTTACAAGGAGCAAAACACAATAAGAGAACACAAGAGCCCTACACTCTCTGTACTTCAGCATTTATACCCTCAAGACTGATCTAGCCCAGCCGTGGGGACTGAAGCCCAGTAACAGGTGGAGTAGATCAGGTATGCTCCTGGAGCTCATCCTCCTACACAGTTTCACCTGAAGGGAATCCACTTAACCACTCTGTAAAAGCTAGAGTTTACTTTCAAAAGTGCATTCCTCATCCAGCTAAAATGTTGAAGTGAACAAAACCATATTCACCAAAGGACATAACAAAATTAATATTTAGCATGCTAATAATGAAACAACCTCACTTTTAAAACTTTTCAGTATTCAACTTTTACTTATGAAATCCTTTCCCCTCAGTAAAAATGCCTAAAAGCACTTACGATGGTTTAGGATCTAGAGCTCCTACCACCTGCCAGTCACAGCCTGTCCTCAACACAGCTCAGGTACCTCGCAGCGAGTCTCCTCTCAGACTTCAAAGTTTGTATTTATTAGCACTGTCAAACCATCAGGATGGTAAGTTCAGTCTTAGAAGACTAAATACTCCTGCCCCAAAACACTTCACTTGCTCTGATGGATTAAATTTGTGTTTTAAAAAGCGGTAAGTGATGTAACTTAGCTTCAACAGGTATTAGGTCAGATCAGGTATGGTTTACAGCACCTTCACTTCAGACCAAGTCATAAAGTAGATGTAAACACCACATAATGTGGCTCGGACACCTGCACAGAAATAATCAGGTATGCTCTGAACCAAATTTGTATTCCCCTACCATCTGAAGAGCCACAGGTGCAGCACAGTCAAGTGCTGAAGGACAGCCTGGAGCCCTATCTACCACGAGCCCATCTCTTCCCCTCACCCGCCAACACACCCACCCACACCCCTTAAATCAACTCGCTATGTGATGTGACCCACCTCTTAACAAGACTCACCAATACCCTGGTTGATCATTAGTGCAGGATTTTAACAATTAGTAACTCAGCAGGTTTACTCTCTTAGTGCACCCGATGCAAGTCGGGAGCCTTTTCTGTAGTACTCTTGAGCTGTTGCAGGCAGAAATTTTAGCTATTTCAAAACTGAATATTCTATTTCTCTGTGTATAAAAAACAGACAAGCCTATGAAATTCTGGGTTTACTTTGTTGTTTAAAAAAATAAGTAAACGTTTCACCCTAGAGGTTGAACTATTTTCCACCTCTACAAATTATGAATATAGATTTTCTCATTCGACCACTCTTTAATAGGAAAGAAAGGTCTCTAAATAAAATGTCTGTAATCAATTGTAAGGATACATTTTACTTTTGTACTCAGCTGGCATAAGAGCAAGATTAAGATCTATTCACCTTAAGGCACTAGCATTTCTCACTTTAAAGAGCACAAACCCGAAGACAAATAATCGCATGGACAGTCAATACAGGCAAAAGTTTATATACAGCTTTATTAAAGCAACTGTAGCCATGCAAATAATAACATGTTCTGATTATCCCCACAATTTCAATATTGTGGGAGCATGATTTTTTTTTTTTAAACTTATTTTTAATTAATGTTATTTCTAAGAGCAATCAGCTTGAAATAAGTATTTTTTTATTAGGGGGTCTGTATCAACCTCTTAGGTAAAAGAAAATTAAAATTAGACTATTAGATGTTAATGCAAGAGACACTGCTGCTTTAAAGAGCTTTAAAACAGTGTGTAAATTTACAAACACTGAAGTATCTTTTCCTATGTTTATATATACAGAGAAGGGGATTAGGTAAACCCTACTCAAGTCCATAATATAATGTGTAAGGTCAACATTAAAAAAAAAAAAAGGTACCTGGATTTTAGCTGTTATGTTCATTGACAAACATCTAAATAAGGAAATAAGTTTTCAAGAACAATAATACCTCTTTCTGAAACCATGTGAAATTATCACCGACTCTGAAATCAAACTCCTCATTCAGATCTTAAATATAAATTTTGGTGCCTAAACAGCTGTTTTGTGCAAGTGTTGACTTAAGTTCCACATATTACCCTAAACAACTGCTGTATGAGTTTTCTTGAAAAATTATGCATAACTTAGTAAGAAATATAATGCCATCAATTGAAAATCAGAAAAATCAAATGTTTTTTTCTTCTGCTCCTGGAATCACATCTTAGCATTCAGCTGGCAACTCAAAGATACCAAGGTTCTCCTCTAGTGCATATCATTTAAGTTAACATTAGAATTTTATCACTTAAATCATACAGGCAGAGTCAAAGCTCCACACTTTGGACAGCATTTTCCACTTTTAGTAAATTAAAACTTTATTATATCCTAGGGACACATTCCAACAATGCAACTAAAATTATTTTTGCAAATATCAAAACTGTGAAGTTTTTAGTGTTGTTTTCTTTTAGGAACAACAGATCTATAATATGAATTCTGCTCTTCTGACTCATGAAAAGACAACACCATAACCTACACACATAAGGCAGAGCCAGAGGAAGAAAAACAGCATTTAGTCAGGTAAAATTTTGTATGGCCTTAAACCAAAAACCAGACCCTCAATCAATCTTAAGCATATAAGCCACGTCGCTCTACAAAAAGCACAACATAACAAATGGTGACTATAACCTTATCCTGCAGACAGCAGAAAAATAACATTACAGTACAGACACAAGGAAACGAGTATGCATTACTGCTGAGAGCCTTAAGTGATATGAAAACAATGTGAGCAATAAAACCAGCAGTCCACTGTTTCTGATGCTGAAGGAATCAGAAGCCTTTGGATATAAATTAATTGGGAATAGAAGAAAACTAACACAAAAAGCTGGTAAAAACTTCCCACATAACAAAATCAATTTATCAGAAGTATTCTCATGGGGAAAAATGTTTGCACCACATATAGACAGACCTTGCAGTATTTTCTCCTAACTAGGCTGTTCTTGTGATTAAAAGGAAAAGGAAAAAAGAGTTCTTCTCCTTCAGTCCGTAAAACCCAAGTAGAGTTTATCAGCTTCTTTATGAAACAGTATTTATAGTACGATAACCTAGAAAATGTAAAAACATCACACCACATCTGCCTGTTGATCAGCAAACTCACTTTCAAGAAAGCGATGTCAAATCACTTGTAGCCAAAGGATTCACCATGATATCTGAAAGCATCTGACGTGCTCTACACCAACGATGACCATTATAGGTCAAAGCAGCTAGTAACCAGTTTCAAGTAATTTCTGTCCAGCAGAATACCCATGCATAATCACAAACTAAAATGAGTTTAACAGAGTTCATACTGGAAAAAAATTACAAGATGCTTAAACAAAGAATCACTCTAATATATTTCACTTTATTATTGTAATATTAAGGTCACCATTTGCGAATTTTTTTTAAAAAAAGACATATCTGTAATAACGTTTCCCCTATACTTAAAATAGAAAATTAATCCAACACCAGCAGTGCTAGAGTTAATCTCATAATAATAGCAAATTAGAGTGACTCACCTTTTTAGTTTAACAAATAAGAGATAAACCATTACATAAAAATGTAAAAGATATCATGATAAATGAACGAAATATAACAAGAAAGAAAATGCTAACTATTTAGCCAGCATTTGCTTGGACAAAGGGGAGCAAAACTGTTATTGTAAATTTATTCCTCGGTATAAAAAAAGCAATAAAAATGCAACACAGTAGTCCTCTAACAGTTACCGTGACAAGCCACTCAAATTCTGGCCCTGTTGTTGTGTTATGCTACAATTGTTTATGATGTTACAGTACTTCTCAACACCCTTCTGGCCTGGTGATGAGATTTGTCTTTTTTTCTCCATTATATGTTAGCAGTTCTGATATTTAGATGAGGTCGTGAAGCGAAGGACACGCAAAGGGATTTCCAGGACGCAGGGCTGTGGCTGCAAAGGCGTGTCCGTCCTGCAGGTGATCCTGGGGCGAGGGACCTTTGCCAGTTCCACTAAATGTGGACTTACTGGGGCTCTAAAAAAAGCGCCAATATTTGCTGCTGCACATCAGCTTGCGGGCGACATGCCATGACAGGATATCGTCAGTAGTTCAAGCACCCAAATTTTTCTTTCCAAGGGGGGCCTGGCAGAAGGTGTCAGTCTTAACTGGAATGGAAACATACCTTGTGTGATTTTAAAATATTATGTTTCCAGTGTCCTAATCCCAGACATAATGGCTGCAAGCCAAGTAAATACACCTCGCTACAATAAAAGAAAAAAGCTTTTAAAAGCTTAAAATGTTAACATAAGAATCATTTGAAAAAAAAAATCTGATTCATCTAGAACACTGCGCACATCTAGGCCTGAATCCAAAACCATTGAAGTTACTAGGATGGCCTCCCTCTACTTCAACAGGCTTTGGATAACGCTCTCCCTTTCTGTAACTCTCAAACAGACAAATACACGCAATATATCATCTCAAAGCAAACTGAACTCAACACATTTCAGTGGCAGCACATTCATTTAAACAGAGCCATGCATACTATATATGGGAATAAAGTGTTCCTCTCAAAGATGCAAACCCGATGTATTCTCAGGCTATAAATACCATCAGGATTCAAAATGGGCCTTTCCTGACCAATACATGTCTGACAGCCACGGAAGTTAGGTGTCTTGCTTTCCCATTTATTCATCCAGCTGTATTATTGGTAGAAGTGCTAACAAACTTCTGCTGCATGCCCTCCTTCCCTTGTCACCCAAGATGACCTATGTGCCATAAAAAGAGTGCTCGCACTTACAAACCATGAGGTCTAATCTAGAATTTGTGTATTTAGCCCCATGTAAAGGTGGTATAAATGCCAGCCTAGTCTTGTGATCTAATAGCATTTTGCACTCACTTCGCAGGCTGGGTGGAAGAGTCGGGCATTGTAGTCCTGCGAGGAGCAGGGAGTTGGACTCCATGATCCTCATGGGTTCCTTCCAACTTGGGATATTCTATGATTCGATGATTCTAAGCCTTCAACCTTGTCGCAACATATGAACTCATTACAGAAACATAGCATTTTATGATAGCTTTTTAAAGTGTAGCCTCTTTCCTTTTGTCACTGAAATGATATGTGCGGGAGAAGAGTATTTTTTAACCATTGACACCCACACATAATGTTTCAGCAATCTTTCCCTTAGAAAACCTCCACAAGCTGTATTCACTGTGTCCTTCTCAGACTTCTGATAATTCGATAATTTTCATACATGTAAAATACATAATTTTATGCAATGTGACTAGGTATGTTTAACAGAACCGAAACGATACCCCACCCCCTAATTTCATCCAGAGTTATTTTATGTTTACGTCTCACCAGGTTCTCTGGAACTGCTGTCCTACAACCCCACACTACAGAATGCCTAACTGCTGCTGAACTACAGCCTGACCTTGCCGAGGAATTATTACCAGCCAACCCTGAAATTCACATAAACTTTTGTCCATCTAAGTTGGATTCCACAGAATAGCAGAGCCAATCTCTGAAGGAACACTGACCATTGCTCTGTATTTTACCTGCTGACTAGAGATTACTGCTTCTTCTTAAGATTTGTCCCAGGAAGGACGCTAAATGACTAAGATTCTCGATCTGCTTTCTTGCAATAGCACAGGACAGACATGGAACATCATTGCTTTTTTAATTATCATCATTAGATCCTGTCCCTGCAGAGATTATACTTAGGACTAGCGCTTTCTAAATTTTCACTGTTTCTATATCTGGGGCTGTAAACTGCCCTCATTTTGCATTCAGAAATCCCACCGCATCAGAACTATATAGATCATTGTAATTTGAAAGCTTTTTGTTCCCTATTACAGGCATTTCTTCTGTTGAGCTGAACTGGAAAAAACTGTGAAATCTAATGGTTTCCAACCAGCATTTACAGATTTGCAAATGTGTGAGAGTTGCAAATTCCTTCTGAGCACAGATTTTTCTCCTTAAATGTATGTGTTCCAAAGCCTTGAAAATAAGTATGATACTGCATCAAAATAATTTCAGTCGAGATTGCTTCGTTTACAGCTTAAATCCTTGTCCATACATTTTCTTTTCCGCATGCATAACCAATTTTAGCATGAGTTTATAAAATCTGAAATCCATTATGACCTTCAGAGAGCCGAAAGTGTCGTCTTTTTCACAGCGCGGAAAACAGGGCACGCACCTCTCCATATCGGTGCCTTTTTCACGTGTAGAAACACCATCCGCAAAGAGCTGTGAGTACCTTTTCTTTCAGTCCTTGACCTCTCCACCATGTCCATCCCTCAATTGGCAACCTGTCCAGTGGGACGCTCACAGAGTAATTACACGCAGAGCACCTGATAGCCATGAGACAGGAACGATCCAGTGCCTTGAGCCAGGCTGCGCATGTGACTAACGAGCAAAATGCATTACAGTCCGCTGCTAATCCCTTGAGCCTTCCAGTTGTTCATACGCTTCTGCTCGGTACATCTTCGAGAGAGTCAAGATGAGGTTTCCACATACAGATTTAAACGAAGGGATCTCCTGCGTTCCTTTTCTCAATATATAGTGCCTTGTTTTGAGTTTGTTTCTTTAATTTTATTTGCAGAGAAGGTTTATGCAGGTATTGCTAGGAAAGCGACAAACCTAGCTACACAAGGGCCAGTTTGGTAGAAACGCTGCTTCTTTTAGGGAAAACTGAAATTCTTCCACTTTCAAATTTTCTGAGGCCTTAGAGGTCTGGGTTAAAATTCTTAACTTCCCAAAGAATACTTCTGCAAATATTGTACTTCCAATAACATTTCAATTTTTCTACTCAAAACAAACAGGAATGTTGACGGGTTTCTACTGACCAAATCTAGCACTGTATATTTTATTAAACTTCCAAAATATGTAAACCAATATGAAGGAAGATTATTATGGCTTGTGATCTCAGGACAGCAACTGCCATCTATACTCATAATGTAATTTATTTTATGTGTATATGAGTCCTAGGTTGGGGCAGGGGGAAAGCTCTTCAAAACACTGAAATCATTCCAACAGGAGCATAGCGATAAAGATACCTTCTACCCGCTAGAGCCTTGAAGGCATAAGGTACACAGGGGTACCACTCTTTGGGGAACCAAGGAGCAGTGATACTGGGGCCGATATCACACTCTCCGAAAGGGTTCAAGTTTCACTTCGTTCTGCACTGGCCAGCTGCAGGTGCCAGCTGTGCCCCAAACTTCTGCTTTCTCATTCCACTGCACCTTCTTCTTGTTTAAGAGCTTGTTCAAAATGAAGCATAGTATCAGATAATGTCAGTAGAAAATGCCCTTCAGGAGCACAGAAAATACCGTAGCAGATCCATATAATCAAAAAAACCTACAGATTGTATAATACGCATTTAGCCACTGTGTAACTGTGTACTTCACCATGAATATTTATTTTATTTTTCTATTATTTCCAGAAACAAGAGCAACTATTGGTGTCAAGAGTCCAGTCCACTGAATTTCAATCTCACATTCTACTTTTTATACACAAACAGGAATGAGTTGGTCAAAGGACAAATAAAAAGCAAAGAGAAGACAAGTTCTTTAACAATATCTAAGCATTCCTAACCATGACATAAATACTGAGGAGAAAAACAGCATTTGTTAAGTCCCTGCAATATGACTGTAGCTAATTTTGGAAGAATTACATCTAAAATTATATACCATATTAAACAAAGAAATATAAGGGCTTCAATTGTAATGACTCTCACATTACATGAAACACTGACAACACAGGTCAAGATTTACATTTTTCTTTTTGACAGATTTTTAAAAATGTCATCTCACAAAGCAAGTATGGAGCATAAAAATCCTAAAACTTCAGCAATCTTTTTTAGTACATAGTTAATATTAATGTTCTATTCATATACGATGACATAAAGTGGATATGGAATTTTAAGGGGCAACATTTATCATTCTGTTATCAGAAGTTTTCATATTCTTGACTTACAGTATCTTGACTTTCTTATCTCAAAAAAAAAAAAAAGTAGTGAAATTTCATACCGCAAAGTGTTAAACTCTTTACAACACGTTTTTAAATTCCAACCTTAAATTCAATGAGTTAAGGAGGGGGAAAAAAAAAACAAAAACACAAAACCCACATTCTAAATCCTTCTATGCATCCATTAAAAAGTGTTACATCCCAAAATCAAGTTGACAGTCACTGACAAATCTGAGGAATACAATGTTGTGCTCAGAATATAGCAGGAAAAAAAAAAGAAACTTTTTGCAGTTCCTTGCAATAACATATATGGACACAGGTGTTAGCACAGTAACTCTGTGAATTATTCACATATATATGTGAATTCTTCAATAAGAAGCCACAGAAAGTAGACATGAGAAAGATTTGTTTTAGCTCACTCGCTGGGACCACTCCTTATGTAGATGGTGAGACGATGTTGGATAACCCAACTCTGCTACAACCTGCCGAGCAGCAGAAGAGGCAGCACAGGGAAGGAAAGGTCCTAACGTGCAGAAAACTTCTTCAGTCCTGCAGTAGGAGGAGCTACTTCTTGTAAAATGGCTTTTGGTAGCAGGTCCATTATAGTCGACAAAGCATATATATGGATTCACATTTTTCACCAGCAGCCTTGGCAGCCTTTCCCAAGTTACCACGCAGCACAAAGCATGTGTTTGATAACAGCAAAGTTTAAGACATTTCCAGTTGTTCTTTCAGTTATCCTTTATACCCTAAATACTAGAAAAGTGTTTTGCAATAACTAGTTACTCCTTACACACACAGAATTCCCTCCAATTTCCCGTTTTAGCATGTAAGGAATGCAGGATCAGCCCTTCAAAGTTCTTCTTCACCACAGGCTTGAAAACCCTTACAAGTGGAACAAATAAAATCTAAAAAGAGACGCATATCTCCCCCTACCTGCAGAGTCCTTCATCCTCCTGCCCCAGGGAATGATATTCATGGACATAGCTACTCCAGGTCTCAAACATGAAATAAACTCAAATCTTACAACCTGACACAGCCGCCGTATGTCAAATCATTCAGACTGGAAGTGTTGGAACCCCTCGATGATACCTGTTATTTAGTGAGCTGATACATTTAGCCTAAGAGATTTTAAAGACAATTTGGATATGCCTTTCTGTACTGGTTAAGAAATGAATGATCTGCTTTAACTGACTCTGTCCCAACAATGGGCTATCGGTCCAACAACACCCACCAAGACACTATGTATAAGAAGTCTGTGTACAAGTTTCTAACTTTTCATTCTCTCAAGGAAAGAAGCACGAGGTGACAACCTGTAGGATTTTCTTTTTCGTCAAGATCCCCGATAGCCCTTGCAGATTTGCTTTACCATGTGGAGAGGAAAATGCTAAGGTAAGCATGAAGGTAAGCCTTAACGACCCACCCGTTCTTGAAAACCGCCTTTCACTGTTGCAGGAAATGGTATTTTACAAGACACGCTTATTATCACAAATTCTTTTGAGCTTTGCCATCATACCTGGCTAACACCTCTCTGAGAAAGTTCAGGTTTGGTTTTGAAGAAATAAAAAATGCCTATAGAGAAGTGATACTGCCTGGTAGGTTTCAAGAAGCTCAAGGCTGAGATAAAAGCTTTTATTTACTCCTTATCTCTAGCAATCACTTCTTCCGTAGACAGGCCAAGTTCACTGTAACTGTCCTACTTCCAGCTGGAACGTGGAGGTTCGTTTGGGCAATCCGAACTGGACGCCTACCTCGCTAAACCCAAATACAGAAACAAACAAGTACCATTAACTTCTCATGCTCTAACTTTGTTTCTGGTTTCCCCTAAGTGTTAGGTCCTTCGTACAGCTGGGTTATGCGCTGTATCGAGTGTGTTTGGGGGGAGGGGACAAGAGAAGGGGGAAGACAGCTCCCTGTACGTCAAAGCAAGCCAGCAACCTAGCAACCATATATTAAAAGGTGTATGTGTTTTTGTGGGTGTCTGTGTGCCAGGAATAACTGAAGCAGATATTATTCCATTTGTAATCCAAAAAATGTGAAAAGGGAAGGGGAGAAACTCCAGCTGCTGGTCTATTTTGGGGTCTGTCAAAATCCACTTTCACAAATACAGAGTCTTAACACTTTCTATACCATTTGTCTTAAACAAAAATGAAAGTCTGAACCTGAGCAAGTCTTAGCTTTGGTTTGAGAGAGACCCTTCAAACCAGGAGCCGACCTTACTTCATGTACTACACTTTCTTCCAGCTGGTAATATGCAAAAATCAGAGGGGCAGAGAGGTTGCTTCAAAGATTTCGCACTTAGGTTAAAAGAATATTGATCTAGTGTGTTACTTATGAATGCACTAAATACTTCTGGATATCTATGTTTAATTTATCACACAGAAGTGTCAAAGATTCTCAAGGAGTGGAACTAGCTTTAAAAAGGTTTACTTGAGTGAGAAGTTTACCTTTTTAATTTTGCCAAAGTTTCTCATTCCGTAAGGGAATTGAGAGTTTAGATCAGCAAATAAACACTCCCACCCTGCCGTCATATGTGGTCCCGGGGGTGCGTGTCAACTTCCGAACCACACCGTCTTTTTTTAGGGTTGCCCTCGCCGAGAGGGGGAGCCGACACCAGGTGTAGCTTCCGTGCCACCAGATGAAAGCGTGGGGTGGGAGGGAGAGAGGGGGACAAGGGGGCACGTCTCAGGGCTGCACCCAACGCCTCACCCCTCCAGCCACGCTCCCCACG
>NW_009211471.1:0-337 GCF_000690835.1 Fulmarus glacialis | reverse complement strand
GCAACAGTCATGCCAAGGATGCGGACATGTTCATCACCCCAGTGCCCAACACCCCAATACTCCCAGCACCCAGCAGCAAGACATACCCTGCACCTGCTTATGCATAGTACCCAGCACTCCCAGGGCCCAGCAACCAGCACACTCAGCACCCTCACCGGCCAGCACCCAGCAACCCCAGTTCACAGCAACCACTAACCACAATGCCCAGCACGGACATTCCCACCAGCCAGCACACCTAGTGCCCAGCACCCCAAAGCGCCCTCCATCCGTCACCCAGCACCCAGGCATGCCCAGCGCCCCCACTGCCCAACAGCCATGATCAGGAAATGCACAGCAA
>NW_009211470.1:5333-6873 GCF_000690835.1 Fulmarus glacialis | reverse complement strand
GGTTCCCACCGGGGAGCAGAGGACTCGCCCCACGGCTGAGCTCTTACCAAGCCTTTCCACGTTTCTTATTTTACAAACAGCTGCTTTCTTCCGTGCAAATAACACTCGACCCCTCCATGCTGTCACCGCAGAGTGTGGACATGTCACACACTTGGGGACAAATCCCCAAATGCCACCTCCTACGGCCCAAGAAAGAAGCTGACCCAGGGCTTGCTTCAGCCCGGCACCCCGGGACAAAACACTCCTGCACCGACCCCAAAATCAGGGGGAACCCACCTGCCAAAATACGAGTAAGAGAACAGCAGCCGGAACGGCTTCGCTGCCGCCACCAAGACGCCGAGCCCGGGTGCCTCTCCCGCTGACGCTGTTCAGCCCGACAACATCTTTTTGATGAAATTCTCCGGCTTTCAGGGTGCTGCGCTGACCTGGCGTGTAATAGCTGGGCTGTTAACGGGGTGTTTCTCTCCACCTTCCCCTCCGTGCCGCTCGCCTCTGGGCAGTATGGAGGACCCCGTGTGCCCCTTCCCCGCTTGGGTCCACGCAGGCAGTAGGTGGTTTTCCTCAGCTGCAAGACGGGGTAGCAGGGCCCTCGAGGAGGCTCAGCGCTATCTTGGGGTTATTCGAGGGTGGCAATAGACCAAAATTGCTTTGTACGAGCCCTCCAGGATGGATGGTGCAGGAAAGAAGGACAAACCAGTGCTGGTGGGGGGTCCTGCCTCCTCCTGTGCGATGTCCCACTGGGTCCGGCCAGCCCCAGTGACACAGCCCTGTGCGGGTTTCGTCTTTGCCTTGGCTTTGCGTGCAAAGAAAGCAAAGCAGGAGCTCGCTTTACCTTCAGACACGCATTTCCATTGCTGCAGGGGCTGTACAGAGTGTGCAAAGCCTCTGAGCTCCTTGGCCCCTGCAGAGCCCAGCAGCATCCCCAGGGACGGCCCTCATCCCCCCAGGCTGGAGAACTTCGTGCTCCATAACCGTGCGACGGCTCCTGCGGGCTCTGCTCGGGGGTTTATCCGGGCAAGATGAGCTTAAACACAAACGGGACAAAAGGCCGGTGGCAGATGGGAGGGGGAACACGGCAGGCGGCGTGGGACCGGCTTGTTCCCCTCCGCCCTCGCTGGCTGCAGGGCCAGGCGGACCCGGGCCGGGAACGTCCCCTCCACCCTCCCCGGCAACGCTCGGGGGCGGCTGCGGAGCTGCCCGGCAAGCGAGATGTTGGCCCTGGCCTAAAAATGTCAGTTGATGTTCTCCTTCCCCGAGACAGACGTGCTGAGCTTTGATAAATAAAACTGGGGGCAGGAACTCGACAGAAACTCCAAATACAGACGCGGCAACCGAACTGCCCAAAAAAAAAGTGTAACCCTTGATCATCCTCTTTAGATATATCATTTATATTCTTTTTAACATAGAGAAAATAGAAATTCCTTCATTTTAAGCAGCTGCCACGTGGCCCAGGCCAGTAGCAAGGGCAGATGCAGTTCAGCAGCCCTGGGGAGGGGGGACGGGACCAGACAAGCTGCTCCGATGGAGCGAGCAGCCTCCG
>NW_009211470.1:4131-5238 GCF_000690835.1 Fulmarus glacialis | reverse complement strand
TGGAGTCACGGCGATGAGCCTCGTCTTGCTAATAAAATAATTTAACATGATCGGCTGCCCTACTCGGATCATGGCCAATATCCATCACATAAACCTCACCCGCCAAGAGATTTATTTGTTAATGAGGGGGGAAGAAAAAAGCCCGTGCAAGGCTCAGTTCTGCTCCGAGTGACGCTGGGCTGCTGCTGCAAACCCGGCCCTGGAGCTCGCGTGGGTTTGCACCGAGTGAACTGGGATCAGAGGGCACCCGAACCCGTCCCGGGAAGGCTTGGGCTCCTGCTGCACTGGGGGTGGTGGTTTGTTCTGGGATGACAGAGCACTGAGGGTTTCACCGGCACCACCTCGGGGTTAGGCAACATCTCAGGGCCCATCCTCCTGCTCTAACTGACAGGGTGGGCACCCTGCACCCTCCTCACCCGACCGGCGGGGAACAGCCCGGCCGCTCCTAAGGGAAAACAATGAGAAAGCAGAAAGATAAAAATGCCCACCGTTGCAAATAAAAGACGTGACAAGGATAATAAATGCAACTTTTCCTCGGCTCCCCTTCCTGTTCCAGAAGCCATCCCCTACTCTAAAGCGCCGGGTGAATTTTTTTCTCCTTTCCAACACCGAGCAGGGTCAGCTGCCTGGCGCAGCATTTTTTCCCCCCAGATCGGTGCAAAGCGTCTGGGTCTGACTGCGGGGGCCAGATCCTCTCGAAGGATGGAAACCTGTGAGCGCGGGGGGCAGGCGCGCTGCCGCTCCTCACTGGGCCGTCGGGGCTGGAAAAGGCACTGCTCCGATCGCTGTTTTGCGGGGGGTTAGAAGGGTTTGTGTGTTTTCAAGCGGCATCCTCTGGGCTGGGCTCCAGATGCTTTCGATTCTGATATTGTGTATTATTTCTTCCCGGATGGCATCGAGTTACCCAGTGAGCCGGGATCCAGAAGCACAATCCCGCGTCCCAAGGCTGCCATGAGAAGTAAAGGATTTTGCCCTGGGGAGAGAATCCCTGTGTTCGTACACAAACAATACGAAAAACACAAGTTTTGTTTGTACATGAGCAAAATCCCATGTTTCTGCCCCTCGGAGGCTGGGCAGAACTCGGGGTCTGCTGGGGGTGCGGGGCAG
>NW_009211470.1:3259-3489 GCF_000690835.1 Fulmarus glacialis | reverse complement strand
AACTATACGCTAAATAGATCTGAAAAACCGATGCGGCTCTTCTTTCCCTTCCCGGGCGCGCGGGCAGCTCCGCAGGCGGGAGAGGGCAGCCAGGCAGACCCAGGCGGGCGCTGCAGCCGCGGGGGCCCGGCTCCCCTCACCCCCAGCCTCCTCCTTGCTGCTGAGACCAAAGGCGAAACCTGCCTGAGACCATTTTTCTTTCATATTTTCTATCTTTCATATTCTTTGCA
>NW_009211470.1:0-3207 GCF_000690835.1 Fulmarus glacialis | reverse complement strand
TTGGAAGATTAGAGCAATCGAATCCATTTCCACAGGATACATTTAACTGGACAGGTTTTGCTTTAAACCTAAGTACCCTACTGGGGATTCATTACCAAAACCCATCCGCTTCCCATTTGTTTCTAATGGGAGGGAAGATGAGTTTTGAATAATTAAAAGCCAGCTCCTCTCTGCCTGCCTGGCCGGAGCAAAGGTGGTGGGTGAGCGGCTCTGCCCGCTCGCCTCTGCCCCGGGGGCTGAGCCCAGCGCTCTGTAGGAACCCTGCAAAAGCCCTAACTATTTATAGAATCACAGAATGGTTTGGGTGGGGACCTTTAAAGGTCATCTAGTCCAACCCCCCTGCTGTGGGCAGGGACATCTTCAACTAGACCAGGTTGCTCAGAGCCCCGTCCAACCTGACCTGGGATGTTTCCAGGATGGGGCATCGACCACCGCGCTGGGCAACCTGCGCCAGTGTCTCACCACCCTCAGCGTAACAAATCTCTTCCTCAGATCTAGTCTGAATCTCCCCTCTTTTAGCTTAAAACCATTCCCCTTGTCCCATCGCAACAGGCCCTGCTAAAAAGTCTGTCCCCGGCAGCGTAACCCTGCAAACCCCCCCGGGCTCCTCCGCAGGACACACGCGGGATCCTGGCTGGGACATCAGCTCCCGGGACGGTGCCGGGCTTTGCGAAGCACTGGCCGCAAGTCAAACCGGGCACCAGGTGAAACCAGTGCTTTAAAAATATCTCCCTAAAGAAGGAGCTGGGGAACAGGCACTGATGGTTTCCAGCTTAAAGCTCTTCCAAATCCTGGCCTGTGGTGGCATCACCTCGGAAGGGCTGGGCTGCCCAAGCGCGGCGGGTGGCAATCGCTTTCCCTTGCAAGGGCAGTGGGGAAAGTGATGACAAATTCCTCCAGTTAATTAAAAAGCCCCACTCCAACAACATAGCAGAGCTTTTGAAGTAATTTATGATCGTTTATTCATTTTGTCCCAGCACAATCTCTGTGGAAATGTAAAATTCAGCTACTGCATTATTTTCTCTTTACATTGACTGGAAGGAGAAAGAACGAATAGATTCTGTTAAATTAATTATCAGCATTGATTTCTTGTCTTTTTTGTATTTTTATCCCGAGACAGAGCCCTCGGTAACTTTGAAGAATCTCTAGCACTCAGGCTTGGAAAATTGATCTAGCGGTTTCTGTGAAGCAGCATTTCCAAGCTCCCCTTCCTCAAAACACACTCTAAATGTTAATTTGCATGCTCAGAAGGAACCAGGTGATTTGTCATTATATTTGCCTCCTCTCCCCTCTCCCAGATGTAGCTACTCCTTCCCTTCTTAATTGATTTTCATATTTAGATTCAGTTCTAGGGAAAGTAATTTGGGGACTGAATTGGAGAGAGAATTAATAGCTGACAACAAACGGGAACTTCGATGGGACTTCATTAGGCCATCCGAGCGCCCAAACTGGTCCTCTCTTCCTCCAACAGTTTAATTTTCTTGATCTATTATAAATCATTCTATTGAGAAATAGCTACTAAATAGAGACTCCTCGCTGCTTTTGCAAAGCAGAGGCGAAAGCTGCCAGATCAGGGGGAAGAAATTATTTGCAAGCATTCACTGGAACAGAAGCCCTGGAGGATCTTCCCCGGCTCCATCAGCCGTTGCCAGCGGCAGCTCGGCAGGATCGGGGCATCGCTGCAGCCTGGGGCCGGCCCCAAAGCACGGGGGGTCACGGCCAGCAAAGGCGGGTGCTGCAAAGCCTGGTGCTATGCACGGCCCCCCCAGGCATCGCGGATCCGCCTTGGGATGTGTCCCCATCTCCGGCTGCACACAGCGGGAGCGGGACCTGCACCGGGGAGGGGAGAGGAGCCCGAGGAGCTGCCATGACTTGCCTGGAAGAGATCCTGTGTCCTGAAGGCACCCAGGGAATTGCAGCCAGGCGAACAGCACAGAAATCTCCCAGGATAATTGCATTCCAGGCCTTTCACAGCTGGCACCCAGAGCTTGCAGCAGCCTTCGCCAGCAGAGAACACATGGCAGCGCTCGTGTCCCCTCCCCGCGCAGGGACCTCGAAGCACTCGGGGTGCTCCTGATGGCCAAATAGCTGCGAGCTTTGGTTGGAAGCCCCGAGACCCCCCGGTGCTGGCGAGCCCCCCTGCCCCTGGGGCTGCTCCGAGCCTCCTGGGGCAGCCCTGCAGGGAAGCCACAGCACAGGCAAGCCTTTGATAGCCTCTGTCATCCCAGAGCTCTCGTTAGCACTACTTAATTAACAGTCACAAGGAGAGCAGGCAGTGCAGCAGTGCTCCAGCTGATGGGAATTACCCAACACCAAAAAGTCCCCTGGGCTGACCTGCCCAGGGAGCTGCAATTCCACTTCAACTCTGGTTTTACTCATTGCACTTTAGCACCTGAACTTGTAAAAAACACCCATCTTTTAAGGAAGAAATGTTTTTCTGCCAGTACATTTCATTTTAGGGGCACTCCAAAGCTGGCTGGAGAAAGTAGTTTCTTCCTCTCTCCTACTGTTCCAAACACAGTTAATTCTCTTACAAATTAACTTGCACAACGTCACAGTACATTACCTCACCTTGGAATATTTTTATTCTGAACTTTGCATGGCTGATAAATGGAACGATGCTTGGATTTTCTCTGGGGATGTTTTACCCGTAATGTAACTTATTAAAATACAGCTGACTGCAGAAGAAATAGCACTTTTTCAACAGGGTCCCGTTATCCAGCGAAACACAGCTGATGAATAATGGTTTATGGCAAAACTGATAATTCAGCAGCTATTACATACACTGGCCCTGTGGTTTCCTTTAATCATTGGAAATTGCTAGGCAAGGCGCCACGGACCACCGGCCAGCTGAAAAGCAGGGGTCCCCAGGAGGGGAATGACACAAGGTCACCTCGAGGGCTGACAACTCAAGCCAGCCTTGCCAGCCACGATGTCCCTGCCCACCCGCTGTGGCCAGGGAGCTGCACCCGCGTCCTCAGCCCTTGCGGTTTATTCCAGCATTTTACCCCAGGCTGTGAAACGCTACCTTTTTTTATAGCAGGGGCCACGAGGTAGAGCAAGGCGGATTTATTTCTGCACGCGTTTGCTTTCTGCCGTGTGCGGGGCAGGACGGGGCAGCGATCCGGCTGCTCCGCTGGATCCAGGGGTGCGCGTCCCTTGGGGTACCCCATCCCCTGCCAGCCAAGGGAGGGGATCCCAGCCCTG
>NW_009211469.1:483-873 GCF_000690835.1 Fulmarus glacialis | reverse complement strand
CCCAAACCATTCTATGATTCTATGATAAGGGATCTCTGGAGATGCCGAAGGGCTGCGGGGGGGCAGATGCAGACATCGTAGGGATGAGTCGGGGCAGAGCAGAGGTGAGCTGGGTGCTGGGTGTCAGGGCTGGAGAGTGTGCAGCCCCATTGCGACCTGCCGGCGTAGCAGCCTCCTTGGTGTGCCCGGCCCCGAAGCGGTGTGGGGCGTCCCCCGGGCCCGGCTGAGCCAGGATTGATCCCTCTCTGCACCTTGCAGGAGTGGGCGGACGTGTGTTGCAGGGGGCTCCGGAGCGTCCATGCCTACATCCTGGTCTATGACATCTGTTGCTTTGACAGCTTCGAGTACATCAAAACCATCCGCCAGCAGATCCTGGAAACAAGGTAGGGA
>NW_009211469.1:0-349 GCF_000690835.1 Fulmarus glacialis | reverse complement strand
AGGGCTCCCTTGATCTTGATATCCGAGATGAGCTATTAGAGACTGGGGCAAAGCCCCTTTGCAGGGCTGGGAGCCTAAAAGCAAAAGGAAAACTGGACCCGAGGGCAGGAGAAGGAGCAGGACGCCGGGAGGGTATCTCCTGTGGGCGAGGGCAGCCAGCCCTGGGAAAGCAACTGGGGCTGGCATGTTTGGGGTGGGTTGGGGTCCGCGGGTTGGTCCCTCATCGCACTGTGCCCCGTCCCCTTTCTGTCCTGCCTCACCGCCCGCCCTCCCCAGGGTCATCGGCACTTCGGAGACGCCCATCATCATCGTGGGCAACAAGCGGGACCTGCAGCGGGGCCGGGTGATC
>NW_009211468.1:0-1034 GCF_000690835.1 Fulmarus glacialis | reverse complement strand
CCAGTGCCTCCCAATCCCCTCCCAGTGCCTCCAAGTGCCCTCCCAGTCCCACCTGGTCGGTACACCAGTACCAGGCGGAGATGATTCCCAGTCCCAGGAGGAGGCCGGGCCAGGGCAGGTCCCCGGTACTGGGATGGCGCAGGAGGTGGAAGGCGTCGGGGCGGGGGCGGCCGCAGGGACCCGTCACGTTGGGGGGCAGCGCCAGGGGGTAACGCTCCACCAGCCCCTCATAGCCCCCCACGGCGCCCAGTGCTGGGGGGGGCCCAGTATGGACCAGTAAGGACCAGTATGGGGCAGGGGGAGGCACAGCGTGCCTTCCCAGGGCTCCCATTGCCTCCTTCCAGTGCTCCCAGTACAGCCCAGTACCTCCCCTAGAGGTCCCCCACCAGGTCCAGCACCAGTATACACCAGTATACACCAGTATAGACCAGTATGGACCACTAAGGACCAGTATAGGGCAGGGGCGAGGCACAGCATGCCTTCCCAGTGCTCCCATTGCCTCCTTCCAGTGCTCCCAGTACAGGTCCAGCACCAGTATACACCAGTATACACCAGTATAGACCAGTATAGACCAGTATAGACCACTAAGGACCAGTATGGGGCAGGGGGAGGCACAGCGTGCCTCCCCAGTGCTCCCATTGCCTCCTCCCAGTGCTCCCAGTACAGCCCAGTGCCTCCCCCAGTGCTCCCCCACCAGGTCCAGCACCAGTATACACCAGTATACACCAGTATACACCAGTATAGACCACTAAGGACCAGTATGGGGCAGGGGGAGGCACAGCGTGCCTCCCCAGTGCTCCCATTGCCTCCTCCCAGTGCTCCCAGTACAGCCCAGTGCCTCCCCTAGAGCTCCCCCACCAGGTCCAGCACCAGTATACACCAGTATACACCAGTATAACACCAGTATACACCAGTATAGACCAGTAAGCCCCCCCCCAGTCCCTCCTAGTACTCCCCAGTCCCCCCCCAGTCCCTTCCAATCCCTCTCAATTTTCTCCCAGTGCGCCCCAGTCCCCTCCCAGTGCTCCCAGTGT
>NW_009211467.1:0-1629 GCF_000690835.1 Fulmarus glacialis | reverse complement strand
GACACCCACCCTGGGGACACCCACCCTGGGGACACCCAGCCCCGACTGGGGCCACGACCAGGAGCAGGAGCTGGGTTGGGACCAGGACTCGGACTGAACTGGGACCAGCTCAGGACTGGGACTGGGCCCAGGCCCAGGATCGGGACCAGATCTGGGACAAGGATCAGGATGGGGACCAAGGCTGGGACTGGGGCCAGGACCAGTATCAGGGCCTCAACAAGGACTGGGCCCAGGATCAGGACTGGGATCAGGACGAGCACCCTGCGACCACGTCCAGGACCAGCACTGGGACACAGGGATGGGGACCAGGATCAGGCCTACATCCCAGGCCAGGACTGGGATCAGGACTAGTATCAGGACCAGAACTGGGACCAGGACCAGGACCAGGATCAGGACCAGGACCAGGACCAAGGTGGTGACCGTGTCCAGGACCAGGACTGGGACCAGGATCAGGACTGGGATCAGGACCAGGACCATGCCCAGGGCTAAGACCAGAACTAGGACCAGGACCAGGACCAGGACTGGGGCCATGTCTGGGACCAGAAGTTGGACTAGGACTAGGGGCAGGACCAGAACCAGGACTAGGACTAGGACCAGGACTGGGACCACAACCATGTCTAGGACCAGAACCAGGACTAGGTCTGGGACTAGAACTGGGACTGCAACCAGGACCAGGACCAGAACTGGGACCAGGACCTGGACCACAACCAGGACTAGGACTAGGACTGGGACCAAGACCAGGGCCAGCATCACATCCAGGCCCAAGACCAGACCCAGGCCCAGGCCTAGACCCAGGCCCAGGCTCCCCTGGGAAGGGCGTGGGGCCGGTGCTGTGCCGCTCCTCGGGGCCCCAGCACCAATGCTGCCGGGTGCTGCGCACCGGACTGGGGCCAGGACCAGAACCAGGACTAGTACCAGGACCAGGACCAGTACTGGGACCACAACCATGTCTAGGACCAGAACCGGGACCAGGACTGGGACCGGGATAATGCCCATGACCATATTCCAGATCAGGACTAGGGTCATATCCAGGACCAGGACCGAGACCAGGACCAGAACTAGGACTGGGATTGGGACCAGGACCATGCCCAGGGCTAAGACCAGAACTAGGACCAGGACCAGGACCAGGACTGGGACCACAACCATGTCTAGGACCAGAACCAGGACTGGGATCGGGACCAGGACCATGCCCAGGGCTAAGACCAGAACTAGGACCAGGACCAGGACCAGAACTAGGACCAGGACCAGGACCAGAACTAGGACCAGGACCAGGACCAGAACTAGGACCAGGACCAGGACCAGAACTAGGACCAGGACCAGGACTGGGACCACAACCATGTCTAGGACCAGAACCAGGACTAGGTCTGGGACTAGAACTGGGACTGCAACCAGGACCAGGACCAGAACTGGGACCAGGACCTGGACCACAACCAGGACTAGGACTAGGACTGGGACCAAGACCAGGGCCAGCATCACATCCAGGCCCAAGACCAGACCCAGGCCCAGGCCTAGACCCAGGCCCAGGCTCCCCTGGGAAGGGCGTGGGGCCGGTGCTGTGCCGCTCCTCGGGGCCCCAGCACCCATGCTGCCGGGTGCTGCGCACCCACGGGGCCTGGCGCAGGCGGGGGC
>NW_009211466.1:2792-3064 GCF_000690835.1 Fulmarus glacialis | reverse complement strand
CATGGACCCCTTCCCGAAAGCCCCCGTGACCGTCCCCAGATTGTCCCTGGTCCCTGTGTTCGGCTTCCCGCGGCCGTGAGCTGGCACTGGGGTGGGCTGCCCCGTCCCTGGCACTCCGAGCACCTTCTTCCCCCACTTGGACAGTGACACATCCAGAGCATCTCATGCTGCCTCAGTTTCCCCTTCCCGAGGCAACGCCATCTTTGTGAGCCTGGGGCATCCCAGCGTCCAGCCCTGGCATACCCCTGCGGCAGGGGCTGCCGCTGGCCCAG
>NW_009211466.1:2432-2657 GCF_000690835.1 Fulmarus glacialis | reverse complement strand
CCCGCGGCTCCGGAGAGCTTGGGGCACCCAGATTTGGTGCAGAGAAGGGGCATGGGGGGCTTTGGGGCACCCCAACATCCTCCCCATTGTAGATGCATTGCAAGACCCCTCCGGGCGGGGGGTTTGGCTCCTGCCTCGGTCCCAGTCCCCTCCCAGCCGGCTCATCCTGGCCAAAGCTCGTCCGCAGCATCCCATCCAACGAGGAGGGCCTCGGAGAGCGGCGCC
>NW_009211466.1:1619-1939 GCF_000690835.1 Fulmarus glacialis | reverse complement strand
AAGCCTTCGGCGAGAGCGCGAGCGAGAGAGAGAGCCTCTTTATTGTAATTCCTCCGCGGTTTCATCCCTCGCCCTTCTTGCCGTTCACGCCCTCTAAATATTTCCAGCCTGTTATCATGCCTCTGGTACCTGCAGCCAAGCCGCCCTTAACCCTTTCCTGACGGCGTGTGTTCGGCTACGATGCTCTGCGGGCAGCGCCGCGGGCGGGTTGGCGTTGGGTTGGCGTTGGGTTGGCGTTGGGGTTGAGTTTGTCCTGATGCACGGTGGGGGCAAATGGGGGCTACCAGGGTAGGGAGGGATGGAGCGAGGATGGGGGGACC
>NW_009211466.1:1092-1476 GCF_000690835.1 Fulmarus glacialis | reverse complement strand
GGTTTTGGCTCTGCTGTGGATCCCTGCGGGGAGCTGGGCACCCTCGCAGGTCTCTCCCGCCGTGCCTGGCCCCAAGCCGTGGGGACGCGTGCTGGGATGGCGAAGACGGACTGGTGTATTTGCGCTACGTGATGCTTCATCCCCTCCTTGATTGAAACAGCCCCTGCGAGAGCCAGGGAGGCATTTTCCATGGTCGCTGGAAGCTGCTCGGATCCAAAGAGGCGCTGGGCGTGCTGGCCGAGCCTCTCACCCCCTGCTACCCTCTTGCTCGAACCCGCCTCTCCCGGGGCAGCCAAAGCCCTGCCTGGCAGCAAAAGCCACGGGGACCGCAGGCCTGGCAGGGGACCGGCTGGGGGCTGGGGCTCCGGGGGTCCCCCGGGGCCT
>NW_009211466.1:0-986 GCF_000690835.1 Fulmarus glacialis | reverse complement strand
GGCTAACGAGCTGGGTTTGTTTTCTTTCTTCGCTTTCGCAGAGCCTGGATGGGGACCAAGCCGTGCTCCAGAGGATCAGGAAATATGTGAAAGCCATTCACGTCTCCGGGCTCAGTGAGTTGTGCTTCGAGAGCTGATGGGCATCCCCCGGGCTGGTGGGGTCTGTGATGGTCCCTCCACCAACGCTGGTCACATCTGTCCATAGGGACATGATAGTTGGGTGGCCATGGGTGCTGGCCAGCCTGGCAACATGATAGGGTGCCCAAAACTGGCTTAAAAAGGGGTAAAAAGGGAAATTGAGAACCTTAGGGAGGTTGTTTAGGGCAAACCACTGCTGTCCTGTGGCAGGATCAGCTCAGCTCTGCCTCAGAGGGATGGGGAGATGGGTGGTGGGTGCTGATGGGACCTTCATGATGTGGCCATCTCCCAGAGACGGGGTGCCACGGTCCCTCATCGGTGTCTCCCCGCGCAGCCCATGTGGAGAACGAGGAGCAGTACAGCGAAGCCCTGGAGAACTTCGGCAACAACCACCTCTCCCAGAACAACCACGAGCTCTCCACCGGCTTCCTCAACCTGGCCGTCTTCACCCGCGAGGTCACCGCCCTCTTCAAGAACCTGGTGAGCCGCCCCGCGTTCCCCCGGCACGCTGCCGAGATCGGGGGGAGGCTTTAACCACCCAGGGGAGGATCATGGGGTTCACGGCGTCTCTGGTGCAACCTCAGGCTGTTCTCTGCATCCAGCTATTGCCAAGCCGGGGAAAATCTCCAGGATCCATCTGGATTTGGGAAAACCACCCGGTGCAGCCCCCCTCCTCCCAATTTAGCTGCCCTCCTCCGTGATCGGCAATCCCCAGCTCCCATCCCATGCTCGGGGACACGCTCCTGGTGCTCCCAGACCATCCCATACCCCTCATTACTGGATTTACAGCTCATTCCCAGCTCCGCCGGGGATGCCGACGCTGGGACACAATGGGCGGTGGGGGGTGG
>NW_009211465.1:3976-11163 GCF_000690835.1 Fulmarus glacialis | reverse complement strand
GCCGGCGGCAGGGAGCGCTGCGCTGCCCTGCGCACGGGGCTTTGATTTGTCCTGCATCGTCCTTTCTTCCCGATTTTCGCCTCAGTGCAAGGCCAAGAAATACCTAGTCCCATTATCAAACAAGCGATCCCGCATAGGAGACAGGTGTCCTAATAAATTAAGATCTGAAATGATTTGCAACACGTGTTTTAATATAAAATCTTTTATTTATATAGGTTTTATTCAGCTCCAGAAATAATTCATGGCAGTGGATGGGGCTTTTTAAGAAGAGCATGAGTACCTTGGTGGAAGCCTGCGTGGTATCCTTTCCTCCACCCCAGAGAAGACCAGTCCTGCCCATCGCAAGGGATCAACATATCTAATGCTGTGATGGAGCTCTGCCCCTAATTACGGCTCTGGGTCTTCTTTGTGTGGTTTCATGTCTAAATCTGAAAAGATTGCTTAGTAAAACAAGCTTATCTAAACTCCAGGGGATAATATTTGTATTAATAATGGAGCTTATTTGCTATTTCAGCTCCTTTGATTTTTTTTTTTTTTTTGCTTTTCCATCTCTTCCATCTTTCCTGAACTTTTTACAAAATATAACTTTTTTGTATTGTTCCTGCTCCCACACATTACTCAAATCTATATATTCAATCTTTCACTACACTTGGCCCATGGAAACTCCATAAAACTTCAGGCCTTTTTAGCCATGAACTCTGCTTTTTCTTCCAAGGTGGGGGAGGGCACACCTCGGGCACAGATGATGGATAAAGCATTCCTCAAAGCCTTCTTCCTAGGCGTGGATTCAAATTCTTCCTGCAGCTCATGCAACTCGAGTCAGAACCCTAGAGCCAGAATTTCAGCATGGAAGTGGGCTTTTCCCCTGTTAGCCATGTCTGCACCCAGGGGAAGAACCCCCTGTGCTTCCTACTCAGTGTGGTCTCCTTTAGACTTACAGGTACTCTTGGGATCTCAGAGAAGAAGATGAAAAGAAGGGTCGTGTAAGAAACAACCATGACTCACAAGAGCCCCACAGGAGTTCATTAGACAGGGTAATAGGCTCTCCTTTACCTCTGAGGCAGGCAGTAAAGCCTGGTGTGAGGGAAAGGGCTTGAAGGTTGTCCTAACATACACATATGCTCTCCTAGGCAAATGGAAATGTTTTTTTGATTGGTAGCCTGATTGAATGCCAGGTCTGCAAGTTGGAACCCATCCACCTCCTCCTCCTCCCACCCCGAGACCACACAGAGGCTGACTGTAGCCATGCAGAGGAGGGGAGGCTGGAGGGGGGGATTCACAGAGGTGAACACTCATCTCATTCTTTCCACAGTTACCTTACCTCTAAGGACACTTGCCTAGAGCTAGGGACTTTTTGAGGGAGCAGAGGTTTATCTCCATCTCCGCCAGGTTGGATTTCCTTTCAGAAAAGGCAGTCAGGGTGGAATCAAAGTCTACATATTCCTTTCTAAGTGGGGAGGTTATAATTATTTTGTGCTATGGACTATCTGCTATGATGCTTAAAGATCTAGTGTACACCATTACCCCTCATTTTACAGCCCCAATCTCATTTGCCCACCTCTAGAAAACAGGATGATGATTAGTCAGGGCACCTTGCTCACTAGAGATTGATCTGTCCATAGGTCCATACCCTAGTTTCAATTTCTGACCAAAGGTCATATAGAAGGTCACACAATCAAGCTGATCTAGAGCACGAATCTTTGTCACCAGACTCCTAAGGCAGTTTTCCAGAAGAGGCAGTAGTTTATTAATATGTCAAAGTAAATGAACACACATTCACTGTTCATGTATGTATGCATGTATGTATGTATCTGTCTATGTACTCTGACCTTCAGACAAGCATCTGTACTTGTATCTATGCTGTATTGTAAAATACCACACTGCTGCTGCTTCCGCCTTGAAAAGTATCTATCTCAAACATATTCTCATGCCAAAATCTACTATCTGACCTTGCAGCACTAAAAATAGTTCATGTCAGAAGCAAAGAAATATTCATTTCTCCTTTTAGAACATTTGTGCTTGCATTCATTAAGGACTTGGTCCAAAATCCTTTGATGTCAAGGGGAGTGTTTCAGTGGGCTTTGGATCAAGCCTTAAAATGGGTCAATTAAACTTTAAATAAAACAAAAATGAAAACAGGTCCAGCCTGAGAGTATTGTTGAATAAAAAGAAATATTTAAGAGAGACTGCCTTTGGAGTAAAGGGTCAGTCATTGTTCCTTAATATTCAGCTGAATTTGTGGAATTTTCCATGGTTAAAAAATAATCTTTTGCATGATGGTTGTAATTTGTTTTCAGTCTTCAAAACATCCATATCTTGCTTCACAGTAGAAATGTTGTTGTTAAAGTATGTTGACCTAGTAAGCGCAAAGATGGTTTGAGCTCAGTGGTAGATCTGTGGGCTGGACCCTAAGCAGTAAGGTATGGCCCAGATTTTCAAAGCCAGAGCAGATGCTTCATTCCAAAATACTCTTCTGACTAGAACGTGTTCAGGTTTATGTCTCAATTCTTATTCAAGAAGTTTTTGAAATTTTCTAATGTCTGATCTAATGTTATTGTTTGCTGTTACACACTTTGCAAATGGGCTAATGCAGCTCTTGGTGACAGCAGATGTAATTAATTTAAAGGCAGAGGATGCGCAGTGGAATATAGCAAGGGCTTTATTACAAAACAGTGAAGTTTACACTTTCAGTTGATAAACCTTTTCTCTACAACAATACATAGTATTTAACAGCGTACCTTTTAATAAAAAAGCAGGCAATATAAAAACAAACTACAGCCTCACAGTGTTTACTGCACTGCTTCCTTGTAGTCATTGCATCAGAGATTTGGGTAATTTGAATTATGTATGTCTGCAGGAATTTTTGCTGAATGGGGATTATTTGACAGTAAAATGGTCGTCATTCCTTTCAAAGACATAGAAGTTTGATCAATTATATTGCAATGGCTTACAGCCATATGCTATCTACAGTGACATTTATGATCTATTTTGGTTATCCCCAAATGGCCTTCAGCCTAGTTATTATCAGCCAACATGTTAAACTTTTGGTCAGTAGAAATCCTTTAGTGTCTTGGAAAGGCTCATGATGTTGTCTTCTGGCCAGATTCCATTATGGGTAACTACAACTTTATCTACATTCAACGTATGTAATTGAGTGGCTGTGGTATGGCACACTGTCATTTGGCTTAATTTCAATCAACTAAGATAATTTTCTGTATTTTCTTTCCTATAACACTGTGTCATGTTGCTGTACAAAGTGAAACAGCTGCCACATTCTACTCGAAGACGCATCCCAGAATGGGCTGTCTCTTTCGAGAGGACAACGTAGCTTCCAATTTGGCAGGTAAAATTTTGCAACACCAAATCCTTCCATCTGTGGTTTCATGTTGTCAGTTCATTGCAGGAACTAATAGTCTGGTCTGGTTGTCAAACTATCTGATTTGTTAGTGTAGCTGGCAGGTTAAGTGCCTAAGTCTTACCATTTCCGCACAGAATTCACTGTGGGTAGTAAACTTCATCCAAAAAAGAAGAAAAATAACCATGTTTAAAGATTAGACGCACTGTTGGGAAATTAAGTTCTTAATGCTAAATCAGATATATCAGATCAGGAGGTACTTCACAATTGCTTACATCAAGGGTAAGGAGCCAACCCAAAGGCGTATAGACAGGAGGGAAAAAGGGGATACAGTTACTCAGCTATCACTACAAGAAACAGCCCTTCATATTCTCACAGACCTAGCATAGATCAGAAGCAAGCTATACTACTTTAAAGAAATCGAAGATGCTTTTACATTCCTTGTGATTATGGGAGCTATTGTATTTCTTCACACATACCCTCCCAAACTGTTCTTTGAGACAAAAAAGGATTTCCACTGCTCCTTAAGTCACAGAGGTTAGCAAAATATTACATGACAAAAAGTTGCCGTTAAACTCAAGAGCGTTTGAAAATGGTATCTGAAATCCATGCTGGAACAGGTGCTACTGCAAGGGCACCAAAACTGAAAGGAATGGATTAGTGACTCTCCAGTAACACTGTGGCACTGCAAATGATGCAGATAACATCACCCCTTTTGCAATACAGATGCAGGAGAGCAGCGCCATACAGGTAGTAGCATCATTATGCATGGAGTGGAAAGAAACCACAGCAAATGTAGCTCGTGTTTTCCCTAGATTTTCACTGACTAGAAAACCTGCACAGTGCCGGCAGTATTTCTGCCACGCCACTGCAAGGCAAACATTGCCAATCTCCACGTTGACTTCCTGTCATTTGAAAACGTGTCATTGGATATTTTCAGCAAAAGAAAAGACTTCGGGCATAAAGCCTCCTCTTTTCATCTCTGAGGTCACACTGCATCTGTGGGATGACATTGGGTGTTTCTGTGGTATGGAAGTGATTCAGAAACCCTCCCAATAAATAGTACTAATGACCCGTAGCTTCACGAGAACTGTGTTTTGGGAGGGGAAGCGGGGTTGAAGGAGGTGTCATTAGAACTTTCCGCTTTCTGTGCCATTCTCAGCTACCCAGTATGTCTTTTCAGCTTGGAGGCAAAAAACACTGACCTTATACTCCAAAATCCTCTCCAGTCAAAGACTTGGCTTATGCACTGGATCCTTCAAAGGATTTGGCCAATGGGACACTGAAGATTCATGCTTTTGCTGTTCTCAAAGACAATATGAGAAATCTCTGTTTTTTCAGGAAATATGCTTGTGTATTTTAAATATGACAAGTACCAAATGTTCTCATCATAGCTTTGGTAGAACTCATTTCTCTCCAAGGGGAAACCCCATGCTATTAACATCACAGAACTTCCTCAGTATAATGTGGTTCAGTCTATAGGCATGGCAGTTGTGATCTGAGAGGGGATACTGTAATCATTCATTTCCTGCATGTGTGGAACACTTAACTGTGAGAATTGACTTATGCTGCTGTCAACCCACGTATGGTTGACAGAATAAAGTAATGGACATGTGCATGTCTCCAAATTTAATACCTTGGGGCTGGTAAAGGTGTTTTCAGCAATAGGACTTGAACTCCATCTTACCAAGGCTTGGTTTAGTAGTTCAAGCACAGTTATCTGTACTTCGGTGAAAGCTCCATTTGCTCATGATTAAAATTTGGGTTCTGTATGTCAAGGAGGTGGCACCTGATGAGGACCTAAACTATCAGTTTAATCATATTTGGCAACATTCAAGATATCTGCAAAGAAAATTTAAACTGGCTCAGATGTAACATGAAATGAATTCCACGCGTCTTCAAGTAAGGCAGGGAAAGATCTGAGATAGCCCTTCATTTCACAGTCTCTCAATCATCTTTTTTCTTTTTCTTTTTCTTTTTCTTTTTCTTTTTCTTTTTCTTTTTCTTTTTCTTTTTCTTTTTCTTTTTCTTTTTCTTTTTCTTTTTCTTTTTCTTTTTCTTTTTCTTTTTCTTTTTTTTTTTTTTTTCTTCTCCATGACTATTATTCATCATCCTACAACTTCTCTTGCATCTGGTAGTTTGCAGAGTTATGAGAGTCAAGGATGCTGCAGAGGTACTGCAGTTTTCTGGCATATCATTAAAATATGATTAAAAATAGATTAAAACGTCTTTCTGCATGTTCACTTGTGCTCTTTACTTTTTGTTTTATATGTGATAATATTAACAACAAAAATGTGAACTACTTAAAAGTGTAAGCACTCCCAAATGCCCCAGATGATATTGCTGAGTCCTAAATCTCTGATTCAGCTCAAAGTTATTTAAGAATAATTTTTAAATTATTCCTGTACTCCTAAAATTTCCTGCCAACCCAATGGCTTAGTTATGTACATTATTCTAAAAGACTTCACAGGAGCTTAGATGGCCAAGGTCCAAGAGCACCTTGAAACATCTGAAACACTTCAGCATTTGGATAATTACGTACTTTTGGGGCCAACCCACATTTCTCTTTGGAAAATATTTCCCCTGCATGGCTGCAGACAACAGATGGATCATATGATCTCTGCATTTGGAAAGATGGCATAATTCTGGCAGACTGTCAGTTAAGTGAAGGGGGCTGATTTCAGATCCTCATTAAGAAAATATACAACCACACAGAGTGGACTGAATGGCAGAATGTGATCACTGGCGCCAGCTTTAATAGAAAATGTAGCACACTGTTGCAACATGAAATCTGATGTGCTGTGGCTGGATCTAGCTCTACCGGGTTTTGCGTTCATTTTTCAAACAAATGTGTTTTAAAGGAGACATTCTTTGTATCGCAAGGGCCCTCTGTTCTCCAGGAGAGAGAGGAGTGGAGCAGTGGAGAGGTAAAAGGCGAATTCAAAGAGCCACCAGCTCTAGGGTCGGAGCAGGGCATCAAGGCTTTGTCGGGTCTTCCCTTACACTTGCAAAAGTTTCTGTGTATTATCTGTGTATTGAAACTTTTCTTTATATTTCTAATGTCTCGTTGTATTTATTAGGGTGGGTGCTTTTTGTAACTGGCATTTTAGCCAGAAATGCCCAGTGGAGACAGCATGGCCCCTTACTGCTGCAGGGCTCTGGGAGCAAGGCCCAGTGCCTCCTTTGCACCCAGGTTTCCACAGAGAAGCAGCCCTGCCAAGCACCTAAGAGCCTGAGTAGGAATCCCAGGGCACTGTAAAATGCAATATAGTTTTCCAGCAATACTAGATATGAGCAGTAAGTGCACTGTAATCACTACTCACAGCTGAAGAGAAAAGGGCTAGTGGAGCTGCACACCTTCATTTCACTATCAAAGACCGAAATAATGGCTACGGCTTCAGGTCGCAATTTTTAAATGTCCTTTGTTTCAGCAGTGACCTCCAAAAAAATCAGGATTTTTATATGATATCTCATCTTGGTCACATAAAAAGTGAATGATCCTAAATCACTGGTTGTTTTGAAAGTCTTTGTTAAGCTACCTTTTATCCAGATCAGAGACATCATCTATCCCACATGAACCTGAAATGTTCAAGCAGTGGTAGTATTTGCTGTGATGTATTTATTTTTTCAGCAGTGACCTCCAAAAAAATCAGGATTTTTATATGATATCTCATCTTGGTCACATAAAAAGTGAATGATCCTAAATCACTGGTTGTTTTGAAAGTCTTTGTTAAGCTACCTTTTATCCAGATCAGAGACATCATCTATCCCACATGAACCTGAAATGTTCAAGCAGTGGTAGTATTTGCTGTGATGTATTTATTTCTGTATC